>NW_016806624.1:761038-802176 GCF_001698545.2 Rhinopithecus bieti
ATTTGCTCCTCCATCCCTTTATTTTGAGCCTATGTATGTCTCTGCATGTGAGATGGGTCTCCTGAATACAGCAGACTGATGGGTCTTGACTCTTTATCCAGTTTGCCAGTCTGTGTCTTTTAATTGGACCATTTAGTCCATTTACATTTAAGGTTAATATTGTTATGTGTGAACTTGATCCTGTCATTATGATATTAGCTGGTTATTTTGCTCGTTAGTTGATGCAGTTTCTTCCTAGCATTGATGGTCTTTACATTTTGGCATGTTTTTGCAATGGCTGGTACCTGTTGTTCCTTTCCATGTTTAGTGCTTCCTTCAGGAGCTCTTGTAAGGCAGGCCTGATGGTGAGAAAATCTCTAAGGATTTGCTTGTCTGTAAAGGATTTTATTTCTCCTTCACTTATGAAGATTAGTTTGGCTGGATGTGAAATTCTGGGTTGAAAATTCTTTTCTTTAAGAATGTTGAATATTGGCCCCCACTCTCTTCTGGCTTGAAGAGTTTCTGCCGAGAGGTCTGCTGTTAGTCTGATGGGCTTCCCTTTGTGGGTAACCCGACCTTTCTCTCTAGGTGCCCTTAACATTTTTTCCTTCATTTCAATTTTAGTGAATCTGACAATTATGTGTCTTGGAGTTGCTCTTCTCGAGGAATATCTTTGTGGCATTCTCTGTATTTCCTGAATTTGAATGTTGGCCTGCCTTACTAGGTTGGGGAAGTTCTCCTGGATGATATCCTGCAGAGTGTTTTCCAACTTGGTTCCGTTTTCCCTGTCAGTTTCAGGCACACCAATCAGAGGTAGATTTGGTCTTTTTACATTATCCCATATGTCCTGGAGGCTTTGTTAATTTCTTTTTACTCTTTTTTCTCTATACTTCTCTTCTCGCTTCATTTCATTCACCTGATCTTCAGTTGCTGATACTCTTTCTTCCAGTTGATCGAGTTGGTTACCGAAGCTTGTGCATTTGTCACATAGTTCTCGTGTCATGGTTTTCATCTCTATCAGTTCTTTTAAGGTGTTCTCTGCATTGATTATTCTAGTTATCCATTCATCCATTCTTTTTTCAACGTGTTTAGTTTCTTTGCGCTGGTTACGTAGTTCCTCCTTTACCTCTGAAAAGTTTGATCAACTGAAGCCTCCTTTTCTCAACTCGTCAAAGTCATTCTCTGTCCAGCTTTGTTCCATTGCTGGCATTGAGCAGCGTTCCTTTGGAGGAGGAGATGCGCTCTAATTTTTTGAATTTCCAGCTTTTCTGCACTGCTTTTTCCCCATCTTTGTGGTTTTATCTGCCTTTGGTCTTTGATGATGGTGACATACTGATGGGGTTTTGGTGTGGGTGTCCTTTCTGTTTGTTAGTTTTCCTTCTAACAGTCAGGACCCTCAGCTACAGATCTGTTGGAGTTTGCTTGAGGTCTATTCCAGACCCTTTTTGCCTGGGTATCAGCAGCGGAGGCTGCAGAAGATAGAATATTGCTGAACAGCGAGTGTTGCTATCTGATTCTTTCCTCTGGAAGCTTCGTCTTGGGGTGTAACCAGCCGTATGACATGTGAGGTGTTGGTCTGCACCTAGTGGGGGGTGTCTCCCAGTTAGGCTACTCAGGGGTCAGGGACCCACTTGAGCAGGCAGTCTGTCTGTTCTCAGCTCTCAACCTCCGTGCTGGGAGAACCACTGTTCTCTTCAAAGCTGTGAGACAGGGGCTTTTACATCTGCAGAGGTTTCTGCTGCCTTTTGTTTAGCTATGCCCTGTCCCCAGAGGTGGAGTCTATAGAGACAGGCAAGCCTCCTTGAGCTGGGGTGGGCTCCACCCAATTCGAGCTTCCTGGCAGCTTTATTTACCTACTTAAGCCTCAGCAATGGCGGGCACCCCTCCCCCAGCCTCGCTGCCACCTTGCAGTTAGATCTCAGACTGCTGTGCTGGCAATGAGGGAGGCTCCGTGGGCGTGGGACCCTCCGGGCCAGGGGTGGGATCTAATCTCCTGGTGTGCTGTTGCTAAGACCCTTGGTAAAGCACAGTATTAGGGTGGGAGTTACCTGATTTTCCAGGTGTTGTGTGTCTCAGTTTCCCTTGGCTAGGAAAAGGAATTCCCTTCCCCCTTGCGCTTCCCAGGTGAGGTGATGCCTTGCCCTGCTTCAGCTCTCACTGATCCGGCTGCACCCGCTGACCAGCACCGACTGTCTGACATGCCCTAGTGAGATGAACCCGGTACCTCAGTTGAAAATGCAGAAATCACCTGTCTTCTGTGTCAGTCACGGTGGGAGGGAGCTGGAGTATGGAGCTGTTCCTATTCTGCCATCTTGGGTGCCCCCCCGAGAAGAGTCTTTTTTTTTTTTTTTTTTTTTAAAGACAGGGTCTCATCGTGTTGCCCAGGCTGGAGTGCAGTGCCACAATCATGGCTCACTGCAGCCCCGATCTCCTGGGTTCAAGTGATCCTCCCACCTCAGCCTCCTGAGTAGCTAGGACTGCAAGTGTGCGCCACCATGCCTGGTTAGTGGTTAGTTTTCTTAGTTTTTTGTAAAGATGGGGCTTCACCCTATTACCCAGGCTGGTCTTGCACTCCTGGACTCAAGGGATCCTCCTGCCTTGGCTTCCCAAAGTGCCAGGATTACAGGCCTGCCAGTAAATTGTTTCTGAATGAATGAAATTTACCTAGTGGAAGAGAGAAGCTATAAAGTTAATTTATTTTAGATACTTACACAAAAGGGCCACATAGTTTGTGTGATTTCTTGTGTTTGTCCAACTAGTGCCAGCGATATTTTTGTCTTCAGTTAGGGAATAGAAGACAGCATAAAAATTTATAATTGTGATACTCAACTAGTACATCTTTTTTTATTGTTATGAAAGCTTAAGTTTCTCTATGCAACATATTTCTATACAGGCACACCTCATTTTATTGTACCTGACTATTGCACTTTGCAGATACTGTACGTTTAACAAATTCTGTTTGTGGCGAACTTGTGTCACGTTTTGGTAATCTCTCAGTATTTCAGACTTTTAAGTTATTCTTACATCTGTTAGAGGGAATCTGTGATCAGTGGTCTTTGATCTTACTGTTTTAATTGTTTTGAGGAACCACAAGCTGCACCTGTATAAGACAGTAATTTTAATCAGTAAATGTTGTGTGTATTCTGACTGCTCCACTGACCAGTTGTTCCCCATCTGTCTCCCTTTCCTTGGCCCGCCCTTTTCCTTAAAGCACAAGAATATTGAAATTAGACCAATTAATACCCCCCAATTGTTTCTAAATTTTAAGTGAAAAGAATTGCACATCGATAACTTTAAATTAAAAGCTAGAAATGATTAAGTTTCATGAGGAAGGCATGTTGGAAGCCAAGATAGGCCAACAGCTCAGCTATGCTCTGGCATCATTTAGCCAAGTTGTGAATTGAAAGGAAAATATATATTTTTTTTGAGATGGAGTCTCGTTCTGTTGCCAGGCCGGAGTGCAGTGGTGTGATCTCAGCTCAGTGCAGTCTCTGCCTCCCGGATTCAAGCGATTCTCCTGCATCAGCGTCCCAAGTAGCTGGGATTATAGGCGCATGCTACCACACCCATCTAATTTTTTTTTTTTTTTTTTTTTTTTTTNTGTTTTGAGGAACCACAAGCTGCACCTGTATAAGACAGTAATTTTAATCAGTAAATGTTGTGTGTATTCTGACTGCTCCACTGACCAGTTGTTCCCCCATCTGTCTCCCTTTCCTTGGCCCGCCCTTTTCCTTAAAGCACAAGAATATTGAAATTAGACCAATTAATACCCCCCAATTGTTTCTAAATTTTTAAGTGAAAAGAATTGCACATCGATAACTTTAAATTAAAAGCTAGAAATGATTAAGTTTCATGAGGAAGGCATGTTGGAAGCCAAGATAGGCCAACAGCTCAGCTATGCTCTGGCATCATTTAGCCAAGTTGTGAATTGAAAGGAAAATATATATTTTTTTTGAGATGGAGTCTCGTTCTGTTGCCAGGCCGGAGTGCAGTGGTGTGATCTCAGCTCAGTGCAGTCTCTGCCTCCCGGATTCAAGCGATTCTCCTGCATCAGCGTCCCAAGTAGCTGGGATTATAGGCGCATGCTACCACACCCATCTAATTTTTTTTTTTTTTTTTTTTTTTTGAGACAGAGTCTCGCTCTGTTGCCCAGGCTGGAGTGCAGTGGCCGGATCCTAGCTCGCTGCAAGCTCCACCTCCCGGGTTTACGCCATTCTCCTGCCTCAGCCTCCCGAGTAGCTGGGACTACAGGCACCTGCCACCTCGCCTGGCTAGTTTTTTGTATTTTTTAGTAGAGACGGGGTTTCTCCGTGTTAGCTAGGATGGTCTCGATCTCCTGACCTCATGATCCGCCCGTCTCCGCTTCCCAAAGTGCTGGGATTACAGGCTTGAGCCACCGCGCCCAGCCAATTTTTGTATTTTTTTATTAGAGACAGGGTTTCTCCATGTTGGCCAGGATGGTCTTGATCTCCTGTCCTCGTGGTCCACCGTGGCCTCCCGAAGTGCAGGAAAAAATTTTAAAGGAAATTGTAAATGTTGCTCTAGTGAACACACAAATTACGAGAAAGCAGAACAGCCTTATTGCTGTTACAGAGAAAGTTTTAGTGGTCTACTTAAATGATCAAACCAACCATATCATTCCCTAAGCCAAAGCCTAATCCACAACAAAGCCCTCGCTCTTTTTAATTCTACGAAGGCTGAGAGAGATGAGGAAGCTGCACAAGAAAAGTGTGAAGCTAGCAGAGGTTGGTTCATGAGGTTTAAGGAAAGAAGCCATCTCCATGATATAAAAGTGCAAGGGGAAGCAGCAAGTACTGAGGCAGAAGCCCCAACAAGTTATCCAGAAGATCTGGCTAAGATACTTGAAGGCAGCTATGCTAAACAGCAAATTTTCAATGTAGGCAGAACAGCCTTCTACTGGAAGAAGATGCCTTCTAGGACTCTCATAGGTAGAGAGGAGAAGTCGATGCCTGACTTCAGAGCTTCAAAAGTAGAGGTTGACTCTCTTGATAAGGACTAGTGCAGCTGGTGACCCTGAGTTAAAACCAACACTCATTTATCATTCCAGCCATCCTAGGGCCCTTGAGAATTATACCAAATCTACTCTGCCTGTGCATTGTAAATGGAACAGTAAAGTCTGGATGACAGTACAACTGTTTATAGCATGGTTTACTGAATAGTTTAAGCCCACTGTTGAGACCTACTGCTCAGGAAAAAAAAAAAAAAAAAAGATTCCTTTCAAAATATTACTGCTCCCCATCTCTTCAGTCAAGAGCTCTGATGGTGATGTACAAGGAATTTAATGTTTTCATGTCTGTTGATGCAACATCTCTTCTGCAGCCCCGGGACCAAGAAGCCATCTCAACTGAAGTCTTATTATTTAAGAAATACACTTTGTAAGGCTATAGCTGTCATAAGTCCTCTGATGGATCTGGGCCAAAGTACATTGAAACCTTCTGGAAAGTATTCACCATTCTAGATGCCATTAAGAACATGCGTGATTTATGGAAGGAGGTTAAAATAACAACATTAACAGGAATGTGCAAGAGGTTGGTTCTAACCCTTATGGATGACTCTGAGGGGTTCAAATAACTACAAATGTGGTAGAAGTATCTAACTAGAATTAGAAGTGGAGTCTGAAGATGTGACTGAATCACTGCAATCTCATGATAAAACTTGAACAGATGAGGAGTTGCTTCCCATGGATGAGCAAAAAAAGTGGTTTCTTGAGATGGAATCTACTCCCATTGAAGATGCTTTGATCACGGTTGAAATAACAACAAAAGATTTATAATATTACATAAACTTTGTTAGTAAGGCAGTGTCAGGGTTTGAGAGGAGTGACTAATTTTGAAAGAAGTTCTGCTGTCCATAAAATGCTATCAAACAGCATCTCATGCCACCGAGAAATCTTTTTGTGAAAGGAAGAGTCAATCAGTGTGGCAAACTTCATTGTTGTCCTATTTTAAGAAATGGCCACAGCCACCCCAACCTTCAGCAGCCACTAACCCGATCAGTCATCAGCCATGAACACTGAAATAAGACCTTCCGCCAGGAAAAAATTACAACTCACCAAAGGCTCAGATTAGGCATCTCAGTTAGCATTTTTTAGCAATAAGGTGTTTTTAAAATAAGGTATGTACATTTTAGAAATAATGCTAATGCATAATTTAATAGACTACAGTATAATGTAAACAAAACTTTTATATGTGCTGGGAAAACAAAAAATTTGTGTGACTCGTTTTGTTGTGATATTTGCTTTAGTGTTGGTGGTCTAGAACCAAACTTGGACTATCTCCAAAGTATCCCTGCATTTGGTATTCTGTTCGGATTATACCCTCTTTTTCTATATGTCTCCCTGCTTCTTTCTTCTCCCACTCTGTTTTCTTTCCTTTAACTATCCTACACCCCATGCTTCCCTTCATAGTCTTCTTTGTAGGCTTATCATTCTCTTTCCCAATTGATTGAAATTCCCCTAGGAGCAGTCTTCAGCTGTTTTCTCCTCATTCTCTTCCTATACAATTTTATCCATATTCTTGCTTTAATGACTGTCTTCATGCCAATGTCAACCATTTTTCCACATCGGTACTACTACCTGTTAGTCATTAATTTGAGCATTTCTGATAGGTGTGTAGTATTATACAATTGTGATTTTAATTTGCCTTCAACCATATGTCTTATTGCCTTTTCAGTAGTAAGAATCTCAAAAACTGCTCATACTGAAATTTTTATTTTATTTTATTTTATTTTTTTTTTGAGACAGTCTTACTCTGTCACCCAGGCTGGAGTGCAGTGGTGCAACCTCGGCTCACTGCAACCTCTGCCTTCCAGGTTCAAGCAGTTCTTGTGCCTCAGCCTCCCAAGTAGCTGGGATTACAGGTGCCTGCCACCATGCCTGGCTAATTTTTACATTTGTAGTAGAGATGGGTTTTGCCATGTTGATCAGGCTGGTCTTGAACTCCTGACCTCAGGTGATCCTCCTGCGTCAGCCTCCCAAAGTGTTGGGATTGCAGGTGTGAGCCACCGTGCCCAGCCTCAAATATTAAAATGTTCAAGTTCTCCAGAGGACCCTATAAGCTATACCAGCATTATATCTTCTGCTCCTGTTTTTATGTGTTATATCTATAATAACTGCCTTATGTTCATATTCTCCAGAGGACCCTATATGCGATACCAATATTGTATCTTCATCTCCTGTTTTTATGTGTTATATCTATAATAATAACTTTCATATTAGTATACTAGAGCCATCATAACAAACTATGGATTAGGTGGCTTAAACAACAGAAATTAATTTTCTCACAATTCTGGAAGATACAAGTTAAAGAACAAGGTGTCAATAGGTTGATTTCTTCTGAGGCCTCTCCCCTTGGCTTGCAGATGTCCATCTTCCTGTGTCTTCACATGGTCTTCCTTCTGTGTCCTAATCTCCTCCTTTTATAAGGACACCAGTTTTATTGGATTAGGGCCAACCCTAATAACCTAATTTTGACTTAATTACCTCTTGAAATACTCAATTCCAAATACCATCATATTCAAAGCTATTGAGAATTAGGATTTCAACATAGGAATTTGGGGGTGGGAGCACATCAACCAATAACAATTTACAAATCTATATATTTAAACCAGACTTCTCTACAATATCAGACTCAAATATCTTTGTACCTCCTAGGCGTCTTTTCCAAAATATTTCATAGACACCTCAGATTCATAAACTGACTTTTTCTGTTTTCTCACTCATTGAATGGAGCATATTTGATCAGTTACCAATTTAAGAGTCCTCCTAGATTCTTCCTTTTTCATTTTCCACATATAGCACGTTTGTTAAAATTAGAATAGTCGGGCGTGGTGGCTTACGTCTGCAGTCCCAGCACTTTGGGAGGCCAGGGCTGGTGGATCACCCGAGGGGGAGAAAAAAAATTGAACAAAAACATTAGAACTAGAACATATAGCTAGTTACTAAGTATCAAGTCCTACTGTCACAGATTTTCTTTGAGTTTTCATCACCAGTCCATTAGATTATTATAACAGACTTTTTTATCTCTTGACCACAATGGGTTTCCCCCACCCTGGCAATGATAGAAGTTTTCAAACTTAAAGAAAAGTAAAAAAATATATATATAGTTAGCTGCAGTGAACTCAGAGACCAGATTCTACAGTTATCAACCTTTTCTCAATCTTGTTTTAGGCTTTTTTGGAGTGGCTTTATATAACATACATTTATTATCTCATAATTTCTGTAGGTCAGGGGTCTGAGGACATTTATTGTTTCACAGTTTCTGCTGGTAGGAGTCTGGACATAGCTTAACTGGATCCTCTGCTTAGGGATTTCACGGCTGCAATGATAGATTGTCCTCAAAGGCTTAAGGAGGAATCCATTTCCAAGCTTACTGAAGTTGGCAGAATTTATTTCCTTGTGACTAGGATTTATGGTAACTTTAGTCTATGTTTGTTTTTGTTCTTTCTATTGTTTGTTCTTTCTTCCTGATCTTCTGACATTCCTTTTATTGTTTCTGTTTCAAGAACTTTCTTGAGCCGTTCTTTTAGAGTTGATCTGCTGGCAACAAATATTCTTAGTTTTTCTTTATCAGAGAATTTCTTGATTTCTCCTTCATTCCTGAAGGATATTTTCACTGGATATGCAATTCAGGGTTGTTTTCTTTAGGAACTTAAAAATGTTGTGCCACTTACCTCTGCCTCCCTTGGTACTGATGAGAAATGTGCTGTCATTCTGATGGACTTTGCTTTATAGAGAAGGCTTTGTGTGTGTGTGTGTGTGTCTGCTTTGGGGACTTTTTCTTTGTATTCAGCTTTTAGAAGAATAATTATGTATCTTGGCCTGGCTTTCTTTGGCTTTATCTTACTTAGGAGTCACTCAGATTCTTGAATATGTAGATTTATGTCTTTTGCAGAATTTGAGAACTTTTTAGCTCTCGTTTGATGTATTTTTTTAGCAACTCCCGCCACCTTCTTTCTCCTTTCCTGGAATTTCAGTAACATGAATGTTAGACCTTTTGTTACAGTTACCCAAGTCCCCAAGGTTTTGTTTAAAGAAAATTTTTTAGTTGTGGTAAAATATAAACGTTACAATTTTAACCATTTTAAGTGTATAGTTCACAGTAGTGTTAAGTACATTCACATTTTGTGCGGTGTATCTTCAGAAGTTTTTCATCTTGTAAATCTGAAATTCTAAACACATTAAACAGCAACTCTCCTTTTCCATCTTCCCCCAGCCCTGGCAACCTCAATTCTACTTTCTATTAATTTGATTAGTTTAGATATCTTATATAATGGAATCATATAGTATTTGTGTTTTTGTGGGTGGCTTATTTTACTTAGTGTAATGTCCTCAGAGGTCTTCCATGTTGTAGCACGTTAGAATTTCCTTCCTTTTTAAAGTCTGAATAGTATTCCATTGTATGTATATACCACAGTTTGTTTATCCATTCATCTGTCAGCGGAAACTTGGGTTGCTTTCGTCATTTCATTACTGTGAATGTGAGTGCTGCTATGAACATGGATGTGCAGTTATCTCTTTTGAGGCCCTGCTTTCAATTATTTTGGATGTCTACCAGAAATAAAATTAGTAGATCATATGATAGTTCTATTTTAAGTTTTTTGAGGAACCACCATACTATTTTCCATAATGGTTGCACCATATTACAATCTCACCAACAGTGCACATGGTTTCAGTTTCTCAACATCCTTGTCAACACTTGTTACTTTCTGTTTTTTTGATAATAGCTGTCTGCCATGGCCTAAATATGTCCGCGAAATTCATGTTAAAACTTAATCACCAGTATGATAGTGTTAAAAGGTGGGGTCTTTAGGATGTGATTAGTGAGCTTCTTATGGAGGTTGAAGGGGGTGTCTAGTCTTTTTTTCCCCCTTTTGCCTTCCACTATGAGAGGACACAGCAAGAAGACACCATCTTGGAAGCAGAGAGCAAGCCCTTCCCAGACACTGTAAATATTCTAATACAAACCTATCTATGAAGCACATATAGAAAGTTCTTTCCTGTTAGAAGGCTTTCTAGAAAAGCAGATACCTTTGAAAGTTTTCAGTAGCCTGTCATTTGAGAAGTTTCAAATAGCACTTCGTTAGGAAAGGAAAATTTCTAGTGTAAGGGTTGAACACATTAAAATTTGCTATACAAAATTACACACTTGTTTCTACTCATTAGGCTGACAAAAATTTTAGAAGCGTTTGTAATGTTTCTTGCTGTTTTTTCTTCGTAGCTCATGGGAATGTCTTTAGAAAGGAAGCTGACATTCTCGATTCAGATTCAAAATACGTATGTCATTCTCTGAAATTTCATTTCTGAGAATCTGTTCTATAGAAATGAGAGCACCAGTACATAAAAACATATATAAAAGCCTGCTTACTGCATCCTTGTTTGTTATGGCTAGAGACTAGACACAAAGTTAGTCTAAAATCAAAGTGTTCAATCAATACGGAAATCACTCAGTATATTATGGTATATTCATTTTGGAATATCATGCAGCCATTAAAAGTTATGAATTAGACCTATATAAGTCTAGGTTTTCCTGGGGGCTTTATTGAGTGAAAGTAAGATGAATATAATATGTATGATATGATCCCATTCTTATAATACCAATGATGATAAAAATAACCCTTTTAAGTGTATGTATATGTATGTTACATATGTGTACATAGGATACATGACTGCAGGGAAGGTATTTGAGGAACACACTATAGATTATTAGCTTTGCTTTTGAGGGTTTGAAGAACAAAAGAAGAAAAAGGCACTAAATGGTACATAAATAGGATCAAATTTATCTAAAATTGTATGTAGTTGGCTATATGTGCAAAGATGTTAAACATAAATAAAATGAAAACTACACACATTTCATAAAAAGTTGTGTATTATCAAGGCAGGTGGATCACTGGAGGTCAGGTGTTCAAGACTGGCTTGGCCAACATGGTGAAACCTCATGTCTACTAAAAATACAAAAATGAGCCGGGCATGTTGGTGGATGCCTATAATCCCGGCCACTCAGGAGGCTGAGGCACGAGAATTGCTTGAACCAGGGAAGTGGAGGTTGCAGTGAGCCAAATCGCGCCATTGCACTGCAGCCTGGGTGACAAGAGGAAAACTCTGTCTTGGGGGGAAAAGAGTTGTATATTAAATAAATGGAGATGGAAAGAATTATCTTAGAAAACTGCAAAATTCTTGATTTTTGAGAGTTAACTATGTGTGACTTTGTTTTGTTTTGTTTTTGTAGTAATTCCCTTGACGGAAGATGTTCTCATAACATTAGGAAAAGAAGAGGTAAGCCACTCAATGAATTTGTAGTGACCCCAAGTAATTTCTAACTAGATCTATTTTAGATAAGTTCATAACATAAGAAATAGGATGAAACTACTCTAAAACCATATTAAATTTTCCCCTTTTATTTATGTTTTATTGAACATAATATTTGAATTTTGTTTTGTTATGTTATGTTATGTTATGTTACATTATGTTATTTTTGAGATGGAGTCTTGCTCTGTTGCCCAGGCTGGAATGCATTGGCACAATCCCGGCTCACTATAACCTGTACCTCCCAGGGTGAAGCGATTCTCCTACCTCTGCCTCCCGAGTAGCTAGGATTACAGGCACGTGCCACCATGCCTGGCTAATTTTTGTATTTTTAGTAGAGACAGGGTTTCACCATGTTGGCCAAGCTGATCTTGAACTCCTGACTTTGTGATCCGCCCACCTTGGCCTCCCAAATGCTGGGATTACAGGTGTGAGCCACCACACCTGGCCTAAGGATTTGAATTTTGAACTTGATTTTTGCATCAGAACTATGACTGAAGTTAATGGTTATGTGTAAATGTTAATCTCATATCTAGTTTTTAGTTGATTAAACTTCATAATAAAAGCAAAATATTAAACATGGCTTAATGACCCCATACATGCATTTCTCCTTCTGCTGTGGACTAAATATTTGTGTCTCCCCAAATCCATATGTTGAAATCTATTCCCCAGTGTGATGATATTAGGAGATGAGACCTTTGGGAGGTGATTAGGTCCTGGGTGTAGGACCTTCGTAAATGAAATGAATGCCCTTATAAATGTCTGAAGAGAGCAGTGTCCTCCCCTTCCATCATGTGAGGACACAACTAGAAGGTACTGTCTGTGAAGACATGGGCCCTCAGTAGACATTGAATCTTGGACTTCCTAGCTGACAGAATTGTGAGAAATAAATTTCTAGTTTTTATAAGCTGCCCAGTCTGTGGTATTTTGTTATAGGAGACTGAATGGACTATGACAGAAAGTTGGTACTGAGAAGTGGAGGTGATACTATAACAAATACCAAAAAATATGGAAACATCTTTGGAACTGGGTAATCAGTAGTAGCTGGAAGAATTTTGAAATGCGTGCAAAGGCCTACATTGCTGTGAGCTGACCTTTAAAAGTGATTCTGGTAGGAACTGAGGTTATAAGAGAGCTGTAGAAAAAGCCTCAGTTTTCTTAGCGAATACTTGAATAGTCCTGAAAAGAATGTTGGTAGAAATATGCACAGTAATGGCCATTTTGATAGGTCTCACCTGGAAAGAAAGAACATGTTTCCAAGGATAGAGAGGAAAAAAATCAAAGTATTTTTCCTAGTCTCCCTCACCACTCAATATAACATAGCACTTCTGGTTACCAAAATGAGTGGGGAATTCTCCTCACCAGCAACCAATTATTTGGCAGATTCTGCAGAAGATGATTCTCTCCTAAACACCAGTTGGGTGTCCTCTTAATTCACTTCAGTTCTGACACAATCTACTTGGAGGTAGCATCAGATCCCACAGGTTGGGCGCTCAGTCCCACATGCTTAACCCTAGTTTCAGATACCAGTTGCCAGTAATAGATTGTCGCCTGTATTCTGACTGACTGTAAATCAGGGGTTTCCATGATCCCCTCCTCCTCAGGTTTGATTAATTTGCCAGAGCAGCTCACAGAACTCAGAGATAAACTTACTTTCATTTACTCATGTGTCATAAGAGGTATTACAGAGGATACATGGCTGGGCATGGTGGCTCACACCTGTAATCCCAGCACTTTGGGAATCTGAAGAGGATGGGTCACTTGAGCCTAGGTGTTCAAGACCAGCCTGGGCAATACGGCAAAAGCCTGTCCCTACAAAAAAAAAAAAAAAAAAACAGAAATCTTTTATGTGGTAGTGTGTGCCTGTAGTCCCAGATACTTGGGAGGCTGAGGTGGGAGGATTGCTTGAGCCTGGGAGGTTGAGGCTGCAGTGAGCCATGGTCGCATCACTGCCTTCCAGCCTGGGCAACAGAGTGAAACCCTGTCTCAAAAAAAGAAAAAAGATAAAAAGATACAGATGAACAGCCAGATGGAAAAGATGTGTAGGGCAAGTCATGGTGGAAGGGACATGGAGCTTCCATGCCATCTCTGGACATGGTACTCTCCAGAAACTTGCCTGTGTTCAGCTATCTAGAAGCTCCCCATACCCAGTTCTTTTGGGGTTTTATGGAAGTTTCATTATGTAGGTACGATTGATTAAATCATTTGCCGTTGATGACCAGCTTAACTCTCAGTTCTTCTCCCCTCCCCAGAGTTTTGAGGGGCGGTGCTGGAAGTCCTAACTCTCTAGTCAGGTTTTGGTCTTTTTTTTATGACCCACCCTCATCCTGATGTTACTGAAGGGCTCCCAGCCATCACTCAACTCATGCATATAAAAAGATACCACAATAGGGGTAAAGACCAAATATATGTTTTACAGTATCACAATGTTATTGCATAGTGGAGTAAATATCATTCTTATTATAAAGAGGCAAAGAGCTTGGCTGAATTACATTCCTGCCCTAGTGTTTTGTGAAAGATAGAACTTACAGGAATGAAGTTGAATCTTTGAGGAAATAGTTAAGAAAAGTGTTGAAGGTATGGCTTGACTTCTCTTAACTGTGTATGGTAAAATGTGGGAAGAGAAAAATGACTTAAATTGATAATAAAAAATGAAGCTGAATTTAAATGTTTGAAAAATTGTCAGCCTATCCATATTGTAAAGAATGAGAAAGGCTGTTTGGGAAAGAACTTAAAGGGTGTGGCCAAATGACCGTCTCATAAGGAGATTAGTCAGCCATCTCAACTGAAGCCAGGAGCTGTTGTTCAAAACAATGGAAGAATGCAATGTAAGGGCTACTGGAATCTGTGGGACCTTGAGCTGTACTGCCTAGCATGAACTCATGCTGTGGGCTCTGCTCCCTATACTTAAACTGTGTTCATCAGTTGCCCCAGATGCAGCTTCAGTGTGTCTAGATGTGGCAGAGGCTGCAGTGATCACCCTTCTGGAGGGTCATATCTCCTCCAGGGTGCAGAATGCAGAAGCCAGGGGTAATGGCTGGTTCCATCTGGGTTTTAAAGGAAGGAGCCTCCTGGCAGAGCCTTCAGCTTACGACCTCAGCCCAGGAGAGCCATGGTGCCCAGGCACAGCGATACTGTGAGTGAAGCACAGACAGAGCTGCTGGAGGGCCATTCTGCCAAGCTGTGGGAATAAGGATGCTCAGAGCTGTGGGGCCCCAAATCCCTGCTCAGCAAAGCTGCAGGGGCAGAACCACCTTCACCCTAGTGGGCCTGGAAAACAGCATCAAACCAAAGATTATTCTTGGGCCTTAAGATTTAAAGTTGTTTATCCTGTTGTGTTGGGAGTTAATTGGGACATGTTACCCCTTCTTTCCTATTTTGGAATAGAAATGTCTATCCTATGTCCCTCCCACCATTGTATTTTTGAAGCACAAAACCTGTTTGATTTCACAAGTTCACAACTGGAGTTCAATTTGCTTCAAAATCTATTGTACTGTGAATTTTACTCATTTAATTTAATCATATTTATATGAGATGTTAGACTTCAAACCTTTGAGTTGATGGTAGAATAAGTTAAGACTTTTGTGGCCATTGGGATGGAATGAATGTACTTTTTTTGCATGTGAGGAAGACATGAATTTCTGAGTTTTAAATATGAATGTCCAGACAAGGATCATAGAACTTTCTCAAACCTTAAATGTCAATAATGTCATGTTTTTAAAGTATCAGTTCATAAGGTTAAAATATAGAAGAGAAGATAGAAGCAAACAAAAATTTTTACAAGTTGTAGAGCATGGAAAGAGGGAAGTATGTGCCTAGAGACAGAAATCATGATGAAAAGAGTTTGTCTGTCCCCACAGAATTGAAGAAAGTCTTGGGATTTAAAGGAACCTGTTACTGCAAAACTCAGAGTTCAAGTGTGGAGCTAAAATCAAGGCTATTTCTTTAAAATCGGAATATAGATGGTTAAATTTTCTTAGCTTACTGTTGCTAATTTCTTACCCATATATCTGAAAACTGGAAGTATATGTTATGGAGACAGTAAACTAGTGAGTCTCTTGATTCAGGGATACCAGGTTGGGTGGTTAGTAGGGGTGGTGTGCAGGTCAAAAGTCAGAAAGATCAAGTTAACATTTTTATTTTGCATGGTGTACTGTTAGTTCCCTCTATTGCTCTCTCTGTCTGCAGAGGTCCCTAGTGTTTTATGAAATATAAAACTTACGAGGAATGAAGTTGAATCTTTTGCTGAGGAAATACTTAAATGAAATGTTGAAGGTATGGCTTGGCTTCTCTTGGACTGTATAGTAAAAGTGAGAAGAGAAAAATGACAAAGAAATTGCTAATCAAAAAAGAACATAGCCTTAGACGGGAGATAAAGTATTTTCAAAAGAAAATATTTCTAAGTAATAATATATGGAGTCCCTAGTGAAAAAGCAGGGTGGGCACACATCATAAAACCTTATTCATAAACAGCACTCTTAGTAAGTTTTTGAGTTTTAAGTATGAATGTCCAGACAAGGATCATAGACATCTGTGAAATGTCTCCAAGTTGAAAGACAAGTTCAAAACAACTGAACAAAGATTAGCCTCAAGAAGAGACAATTCAGGGAACCAACGAGAATTTAAAGAAATAATACCATCCACAGGATAAGAAAAAATTTTGATTCCACAAAATAACAATGCCAGTTTTTTAAAAAGGACCACTTTACACCATCTAGGATGGCTATAATCAAAGAACAGACAATAACATGGGTTGGTGAAGAAGTACAAAAATTGGAATAGCAATACATTGCTAGTGGCAGTATAAAATGGTATACTATTTTAGGAAGCAGTGTGGAAATTTCTCAAAAGGTAAAAGAGTTAGTATATGACACAGCAGTTTCATTCCTAGATATATACCGAGGAGGGATGAAAACGTGTGTATCCACACAAAAAGGTTACACATGAATGTTCATAGCATCATTTTCTTACAGGCAAAAGGGAAAACAACCTCAAATATCCATCAATTGATGAATGAATAAAATGCAATATATCCTAACAGTGGCACATTATTGAACAATAAAAAGAAATGAAGTACAGGTACATGCTAAAATATGGATGTACCTTGAAAACATGCTAAGTGAAACAAGCCAGTTTCAAAGAACTGCTGTCTTAGTCTGTTTCCTTCTGCTATTGCAGAGCATCACAGACTGGGTAATTTATTTTTAAAAAGTTTATTCACCAGTTGGGCGTGGTGGCTCACACCTGTAATCCCAGCCCTTTGGGAGGCCAAGGCGGGTGGATCATGAGGTCAGGAGATCGAGACCATCCTGGCTAGCATGATGAAACCCTGTCTCTACTAAAAATACAAAAAAATTAGCCGGGTGTGGTAGTGAACGCCTGTAGTCCCAGCTACCTGGGAGGCTGAGGCAGGAGAATGGAATGAACCCAGAAGGTGGAGCTTGCAGTGAGCTGAGATCGTGCCACTGGACTCCAGCCTGGGCAACAGAGCGAGACTCCATCTCAAAAAAAAAAAAAAAAAAAAAAACAAAAGTTTATTCACCTATAGCTGAAAAAGTTTATTAAAAAGTTTGTTCATACATAGTTGCAGGGAGAATTGAGCACATCTGTGCAACTCTACTGGGAAAGAACTCCTGTAAGCTTATCCCGTGTGCCTTTTTGTCTATATTAATGTTTCCTCTCACTTTAACTCCAACAAAACAAAGTTCCACTTTTTTTAACTGCAGAACTTTAAAAAGGTTGAGAATCTGAGAGCATGGTGCTGTTTCTAGTGAGGGAGGGCCATCTTACTGTATTATAGCACAGCAAGAGGATAGAAGGTGGAAATGAATACAAGGGACAGGAAAAGGGGGGTTGAACTGCCATGATAACTAACCTCCTCTGGCAATTATGGCATTAGTCAGTTCATGAGGGTGGAGCCCCCAATTGCTTCCTAAAGACCCTACCTCTTAACACTGCCACAATGGCAACCAAGTTTCTATAGTCATGGAAATGTAAAGAATGGGTCAGGAATGGGAAAAAAGGACAATTGGAATAATAGAAGAAATAAAGCTAAACTGAAATTATGAAATTTTACTATTAGAAGTTGGAGAATATTTAAAAATGGAAGGCAAGAAATAATTAAATAATACATGGACATTTTCTCAGAATAAAAGATAATTATTCTCCTAACCCCCACCCCTATATACATATTTTTTTTTGTTTGAAACAGGTTATTACTCTATTGCCCCGGTTGGAGTGTAGTAAGATTATAGCTGTCTCATCTCAAACTCCTGGGGTCAAATGATCTTCCTGCCTTAGCTTCCCAAGCAGCTAGGAGTACAGGTGTGTGCTACCATGCCTGGCTAATTTTTTTATTTTTTATGTTTGTTTTTTCATAGAGATGGGGTCTCACTATGTTGTTCAGGCTGGTGTCAAATTCCTGGTCTCAAGCAGTCCTCCCACCTTGACCTCCCAAAGTGCTGAGATTACAGGCGTGAGCCACTGTGCTCGGCTTAGATAATGATTCTTTACATTGAAAAAGATCCACCAAATTTCCAACACAATTTAGAATGACCCATGGTAGATGACCCAGCAAAAATTTTCCCTTTCAAGCAACTCTTAGCAACCCCAAACTAGCAACTGTAGCTTAGAGTGGCCAAAATCCAAACTTGATGCAGTGCCACCATCTGTCCCAAAAACTTTCATTTTAGCTATTTTTCATTGCAGTTAAAAATAAGAAGGGGATTGTATATTTAGCTTGCTTCTCATTTTACATTTTGTTGTATATTCAGTGAGCCAGCTCTACAGGAACTGGTTCTATCATTGTATATTGTACTGGTAACTTCTACCTACAGTAACTTACTGCAGTGCAGCTGTTGTTTTATACCATCGGTGACTCAGTAACCATCTGGCATCAGAGTTTACCCACCCTGTAATCCTTTCTTTTCTCAAACAGTGCTTTCCTCATGTTTCAGCTAGCAGGAGTTATTATAGCAAATCTCATTTGTAATGCTAGCTGGGTCATAGTTTTCTCTAAGACTACCCTCAGGTGCAATGGTTTGTGGGATAGACTCACTGGACTCGGAAGAACTGCTGTTCTCTTGGTTGCAGCTTATTAAAGTGAGAGAGAACATTACAATGAACAAAGGAAAAGGCACATGGGATAAGCTTACAGGAATTCTTTCCCAGTAGAGTTGCATGGATGCACTTAATTCTTCCCGCAACTATGTGTGACATCTCATGTGGTGAGTTGGCAACCAGGGAATCTCACTTGAGCCTTGTTGTCTAGGGTTTTTATTGGGGGTCAGTCAGGTATGCATGCAGTGCTTGTGTGACTGACCTTAACTATGTATACTCCATCCACCTAGAGTAAAAATGCATTCAACACAAATCACATAGTTAGCATAAACTCTCTAATCAAACTGGTGCCATGTGACCCAAGGCGCTAGACATAGAAAAATGCTTATCAAGCAGAATATTCCAAGGGCTCAGAGCTTATTTTCAGGGAACTGACCAAGGGCAGTTCTGAAGACAGGCTTTAGTAATGTCAAGGTTTTTGCAGTCTAGACCTGCTGAGTTAACTCTTTACTGCACAATTGTCTTTTCACCTCCCTCCCTCCCTCTCTTCCTGTCTTCCTCTCTTCCTTCCGTCCTTCACAGGGTTTTGCTCTGTCACTCAGGCTGCATTGCAGTGGCATCATCTCAGCTCATTGTAGCCTTGACCTCAGGCTCAAGGGATTCTCCTACCTCAGCCTCCTGAGTACCTGGGACTATGGGTGTGCACCATCACATCTGGCTAAGTTTTGTATTTTTTTGTAGAGATGGGATTTGCCATGTTTCCCAGGCTTGTGTGCACTCCTGGGCTCAAGTAATCTGCCTGCTTCAGCCTCCCAAAGCGCTGGAACTACAGGCATGAGCCATGGTGCCTGACTCTTTTTCACGTTCTCTGTGGTGTTTTGGAGAACTTAAGTTCCTAATTTGATTAACTCCAAACTCAAGTTTTCTATTAAGGTCTGAGCTCAAAATCTGAGAACTGTTTGCCCAATTCAGGGTCGCAAAGATTTTCTCCTTTGTTTTCTGTTAAAAGTTTTTAAGTTTTAGGTTTCAGTATTTAGGTTCATGATCCATTTTGAGTTAATGTTTATGTATATATAGTATGAGTTAGTGCTATAGGGTCTTTTTTTTTTCATTTGGACACTGACTGTTCCAGCGGTATTTGTTGAAGAAACTCTTTTCTTTTTTGAATTTCCTTTACGCTTTTGTTGAAAATTAGTGACCATATATGTGTGTATCTATTTCTGGACTCTATTTTTCTCTATTCTGTGCTTTGGATATTTCTGTTTTTTTTGTTTTGTGTTTCTGTCTTTAAGCCAATACCACGTTATCTTTTTTACTGAAGCTTCAAAATAACTCTTGAAATTAAGTATTATGAATTCTCTAACTTTGTTGTTCTTTTCAAAATTGTTTCATACTTCCATGTAACTTTTAGAATTGGTTTGTCATTTTGCCCTATAAAAAGCTGGAACTTTGATTGAAATTTCCCTGAATCTATAGGTTAATTTGTGGAAGATTGCTATCTTTAACATATTTAGTCTGAATGCAGATCCATTAGCACTGTATCATCTTTGTATTTATTTAGGTCCCCATTTATTTAGTATTTTAAAATTTTGTCTCACTGGTGTTTTGCAGTTTTCAGCATACAGGTCTAGCACATCTTTTGTCAAATTCATCCTTTTTGTATTTCATAATTTTGACTATTAAAATGGTATTCTTTTAAATTTCAATTTTTGTTGTTGTTGAGACGGAGTCTCACTTTGTCTCCCAGGCTGGAGTGCAGTGGCGCAATCTTGGCTCACTGCAAGCTCCACCTCCCAGGTTCACGCCATTCTCCTGCCTCAGCCTCCCGAGCAGCTGGGACTACAGGCGCCCGCCACCATGCCCAGCTAATTTTCTTTTGTATTTTTAGTAGAGACGGGGTTTCACCACGTTGGCCAGGGTGGTCTCGATCTCCTGACCTTGTGATCTGCCCGCCTCGGCCTACCAAAGTGCTGGGATTATAGACGTGAGCCACTGTGCCTGGCCTTCAATTTCAATTTTTATTTATTACTAACAAATACAAATATAATTAATATTTATATATTGATTTTGCATCCTTGAGAAACTTTTATTCTATATATTTATTATCTGAGATCAAACACAATTTTACATATTTTTTCCCTTCTGTATGATTTTATATCTTTTGGGGGGTTATTTTGCTGTCCTAGAACTTGTACTTCAGTAAAATATTGAATAGAAACAGTAAGAATGGACATCTTTTCCTTATTCCTGAGGTTATCAGAAAACATTTGCCCTTTCACCATTAAGTGTGATGTTAGCAGTAGGTTTTTCATAGATACTTTTAATCAGATTGCAGAAATTTTCTTCTGTTACAGTTTATGAAGTCTTATTTTATCCTCCCATCCTCCCTCCCTCCCTCCTGTCCTTCTGTCCTTCCATCCTTCCATCCTTCCTTCTGTCATTCCCACTCTGTTGCCCAGGCTAGAGTGCAGTGGCACGATCTCAGTTCACTATAATCTCTGCCTCCTGGGTTCAAGCAATTCTCCTGCCTCAGCCTCCTGAGTAGCTTGGATTACAGGCACCTGTCACCGATTTGGGCTAATTTATGTGTTTTTAGTAGAGACGGGGTTCTACCATGTTGACCAGGCTGGTCTTGAACTCCTAACTTCAGGTCCTTGGGCTCCCAAAGTGCTGGGATTACAGGCATGAGCCACCGCCCCTGGCCTAAGTCTTTTAAAATCACAAATTAATATTGAATTTGGTTACTTACTCTTCTTGAATTTATTGAGGTTATTAAATGTTTTTCTCCTTTTTTAAATCTGTTGATATGGTGAATTACATTGATTGATTTTAAAATTGATTTTTTTTTTTTTTTTTTTGGAGATGGAGTTTCGCTCTTGTTGTCCAGGCTGGAGTGCAATGGCATGATCTTGGCTCGCTGCAATCTCCACCTCCCGATTCAACCAATTCTCCTGCCTCAGCCTCCCAAGTAGCTGGGATTACAGGCATGCTCCACCACACGTGGCTAATTTTATATTTTTAGTAGAGATGGGGTTTCTCCATGTTGGTCAGGCTGGTCTCAAACTCCCAAATTCAGGTGATCCGCCTGCCTCAGCCTCCGAAAGTTCTGGGATTACAGGCATGACCTACCGCCCCAGCCTTAAAATTGATTTTATCTGCTTGCTTAACTGCATATTCCTGTGATAAACCCCACTTTGCCATAATATATTAATCTTACTTATTGCTGAATGTAATTTGCTGAAATTTTATGAGATTTTTGCTTCTGTGTTCATGAGGTATATTGGTCTGTGGTTTTCTTTTTTGTGATATCTTTGTTAGACTTTAATACCAGCCTCATGGAACAAATTAGGAAGTATTCTCTTCTCTTCTAAAGAGTTTGTATAGAATAGAAATTTTTTATTCCTGACGTGTTTGTTTGAATTCACAGATAAAACCATCTGGGCCTAAAATTTTCTCATAAACTGAATAAAAATTTAGAGATGAATAAAAGTTTTCATCTGTGAAAATTTTTAATTACAAATTCTGTTTCTCTGGAGCCAGTCAGATTTCTTATTTGTCTAAATGAGCTTTGGTAGCTTATGTCTCTCAAATAATTTATCTGATTTGTCAAATTTAGTGACAAGATTGTCCATAACGTTTCTCCATTATCATTTTAATGTTTGTAGTGATGTCACCTGTCTCATTTCTGATATTGGTGATTTATGTCCTTCTCCCCACCCCGTACTTAATCTAATTTTATTGACCTTCTCAAAAACCAATTTTCATTGCTTTTTCCTTATTTTTTATGTTGTACTGATTGAACTTCTTTGTTGTTATTATTTCCTCAACTTACTGTGGGTTTTATTTACTCTTTTTTCATATTTCTTATGATAGAAGCTGAGGTTATTAATTTGAGAACTTTCTTTTCTTTTAAAATAGGCTTTTAGGCCAGGTACAGTGGCTCACGCCTGTAATCCCAGCACTTTGGGAGGCTGAGGTAGGCATATCATGAGGTCAGGAGATGGAGACCATCCTGGCCAATATAGTGAAACCGTATCTCTACTAAAAATACAAAAATTAGCTGGGTGTGGTGGCACGCCCCTGTAGTCCCAGCTACTTGGGAGGCTGAAGCAAGATAATCTCTTGAACTCGGGAGACGGAGGTTGCAGTGAGCCAAGATAGTGCTGTTGCACTCCAGCCTGGCAACAGAGCGAGATTCTGTCTCAAAAAAAATAGATTTTTAGTGCTCTGAATTCTTGTCTGAGTACTGCTTTTGCTTCATCCCAGAAATCTTGATGTTGCATGTCAATTGTTTGGGGGGATGAAAAAATAACAGACAAATTTTGATGTTAATGTTTTTATTTCTACTCAGTTATAATAATTTCCTATTTTCCTATTGGTTGCTTCTTTGACCCATGGATTATTTAGAAGTATGTTTTTGGTATCCAAATGTTTGCAAAGTTTTCTAGATACCTTTCTATTATTTTTCAATTTAATGCCATTGTCAGACCATATTTAATATAATCAATATGGTTGCATTGAAAGATGTGTTATTGATTTATATTTTTGCGGGGGAGGGAGGGTTGGGAGCAGAGGATCTCCATTGCCCAGGCTGGGTGCAGTGTTGATATCATAAATCACTGCAGCCTTGAACTCCTGGCCTCAAACAACCTTTTCACCTTAGCCTCCTAAAGTGATAGAATTACAGGAATGAGTTACCAGGCTTGGCCTTGATTTATCTTTCTTTTCATCCTACTGTTTTTCTGTTCCTGTTTTTCCCTTTTCCCACTTTCTTGGATTGTGTGTGTTGTTGTCGTTGTCGTCGTTGTTGTCGTTGTTGAGGCAGGGTCTTGCTCTGTTAACCAGGCTGGCATACAGTAGTATGATCTCAGCTCACTGCAGCCTCCACCTCCTGGCCTCATGTGATCCTCCCGCCTCAGCCGTCCAAGTAGCTTGTGGCATCATGCCTGGCTAATTTTTGTATTTATTTATAGAGACAGGGTTTCGCCATGTTGCCCAGGCTGGTGTCTGATTATCAGTATTGGCTTATTAGTTATTTCTTTTCTTTTTTTTTCATAGTTACTTTAGGGTTTGTAATATACATTTTGAACTTACCTGATTTATGTTTAAAAAGAGCTAATGGAAACCCTTGTGATCAGGAGAATGGAACACTAGTGCTTATTGTAATTCTCTTTAGTCTTCTTTGTTGTTCCTGAAATCCCTCAAGCATACTTTTGCCTCCTGGCCTTAGTACTTACTATTCCCTTTCCCTGGGACATTCTTTTGCTAGAGAATAGCATGATGTTTTCCTTTGTCTTCTTTCTCTGTTGTTTTTTTTTTTTTTTTTTGAGTCAGAGTCTTAACTCTGTCACCCAGGCTGGAGTATAGTGGTTCGATCTCGGCTCACTGCGACCTCCGCCTCCCGGGTTGACGTGATTTTCCTGCCTCAGCCTCACGAGTAGCTGGGACTACAGGCGCCCACCACCACGCCCGGCTGATTTTTGTATTTTTAGTAGAGATGGGGTTTCACCATCTTGCCCAGGCCGGTCTCGATCTCCTGACCTTGTGATCCACCCGCCTCGGCCTCCCAAAGTGCTGGGATTACAGGCTTGAGCCACCGCGCCTGGCCTTTCTCTGTTACTTAAATGTTACCTGATCAGAGAAGTCTTTTCATATCATACTACCTAAAACATCCATTTCTTGCTCTTCATGCCTTTACTTTTATTTTGATTTTTTTTTCTTTATGACACTTGACCATTGCTGGAGTAAATGTCTGAATTCCCCTCTTTGTTCTGTTCACCTTTGCATCTCTCTCTCCTTCAGCAATGCCTAATAGTCAATGATTGATCACAAATTTGATTGAATGATTGATTGAATAAATATTGAATGAGTGAGTCATTTGTGTCTCTTTTGTACAGTCTCCTTAGAAAAGGTACCTGGGGCTGGGCACGGTGGCTCACACCTGTAATCCCAGCACTTTGGGAGGCTGAGATGGGTGGATCACAAGCTCAGGAGTTTGAGTCCAGCCTGGCCAATATGGTGAAACCTAGTCTGTACTAAAAATACAAAAATTAGCTGGGCATGGTGGGGCGCACCTGTAATCCCAGCTACTCGGGAGGCTGAGGCAGGAGAATCATTTGAACCCGGGAGGCCGAGGTTGCAGTGAGCCAAGTTCACACCACTGCACTCCGGCCTGGGTGACAAAACAAGACTCCATCTCAAAAAATAAAAATGAAAAAGAAAAGAAAAGGTACCTGTGCGGCCGGGCGCGGTCGCTCACGCCTGTAATCCCAGCACTTTGGGAGGCCGTGGCGGGCGGATCATGAGGTCAGGAGATGGAGACTATCCTGGCTAACATGGTGAAACCCCGTCTCTACTAAAAACACAAAAAATTAGCCTGGCATGGTGGCGG
Organism: Rhinopithecus bieti; assembly: GCF_001698545.2. NCBI lineage: Eukaryota > Metazoa > Chordata > Mammalia > Primates > Cercopithecidae > Rhinopithecus > Rhinopithecus bieti. The sequence goes on from NW_016806624.1 coordinate 785,791, forward strand.
GCGCCTGTAGTCCCAGCTACTGGAGGAGGCTGAGGCAGGAGAATGGCGTGAACCTGGGAGCCGGAGCTTGCAGTGAGCTGAGATGGCACTACTGTACTCCAGCCTGGGTGACAGAGTGAGACTCCGTCTCAAAAACAACAAAAAAATAGAAGGTACCTAATCTCTGATTACTGAAGACACACCATTATCTTGCCTTTCAATATGAAATTAAAATTTACTACCCAAAACCCCTTCTGATATTTTTGAATTTAACCATAGAATATTACCACAAATTTAGCACCTACTGTGTATTTACCTTTTCAAATGCTTTCTGCTAGGCTTTTTTACTACTGATGTCTGAATGGAAGTATCCTGGACCACTATGTAAATTTGACTGTTGTTCAGAAATAAAACTGTAAGATTAAAGACTGAGCAATTAATTTGAATTATTTTATTCTAGTTCCAAAAGCTGAGACAAGATCTTGAAATGGTACTGTCCACTATGGAGTCAAAGAATGAAAAGTTAAAGGAAGACTTAGAAAGGTATGTTTATGTTATAATTACTATTAATCATTCATATGTATTAAGTGGCCTTTAAAGTTTTATTTAGATATTGCTTGTTTTGTTTTTGCATGTCAAAAGAGAACAACAGTGGTTGGATGAACAGCAACAGATAATGGAATCTCTTAATGTACTGCACAGTGAATTGAAAAATAAGGTCGAAACATTTTCTGAATCAAGGTATTAATTTTATGTTCTAGGTTTTTAAAATAGGAAAAGTATTTTATTTTTTGTGTTACATGAAACATAGATGAAGTTAATTTTACCAGGAATCAGGAGGCTTGGCCTAACTTTTGTTAACTATTAGCTATTATATGATATTTTATGAGTGACTTGACTTGACTGTACCTTTGATTTCTCTACTTGTTATATACACAATATTATTTTCAAAAAGGTAGTTATTTGGTTTGAGCAAATGAAGTTTTAACAAAATTTTCGATCAACTTCATGAATAACTAGTTACATGTGCATATGTGTTTTATCAGTTAAATGTTTCTCTTAATTTTTTAAATCTATTAGAATCTTTAATGAGCTGAAAACTAAAATGCTTAATGTAAAAGAATATAAGGAGAAACTCTTGAGTACCTTGGGCAAGTTTCTAGAAGACCATTTTCCTATGCCTGATAGAAGTGTTAAAAGAAAAGGTAAGTTTTAGAGAAGACATTTATATAAATTACCATATTTGAAATTATTTTAGGTGGGTTTAGAAGCATATTTTCTTATTTAGTTCAAAGGTATGCACATGTATGGAAATATGCCATTATCACATTATATTTATTGAAACACTAGAAGCAACCTAATTATTCAATAAAATGGGATTAAATATATGTATATCTTTTTGGAGGGGGCGGGGGGACAGAGTCTCTGTCACTCAGGCTGGAGTTCAGTGGTGTGATCTCAGCTCACTGCAACCTCTGCCTCCTGGGTTCAAGTGATTCTTGTGCCTTAGCTTTCAGAGTAGCTGGGACTACAGGTGTGCGCCACCACGCCCAGCTAATTTTTTGTATTTGTATTAGAGAGGGGATTTCACCAAGTTGCCCAGGCTGGTCTTGAACTCCTGAGCTCAGGCCATCTGCCCACCTCAGCCTCCCAAGTGGGACGATTAGATGTTAGGATTACAGGTGTGAGCCACTGCACCCAGCCAGAGTATATTTTTTATATTACATCCATATGATGGGAGTAAGTCAACTTGTCATATAATGTATTGAACACCTTCAGATAAGTTAATGAAATACAGCTAACTGTTGAACAAATAAAACACTGATGATTAAATTGTTTGAATCTAATTTATGTTTAAAAAATTGATAGTGCTTATGTCTGAGAGCTAGGATTGTAGGTGGGTTTTTTTTCACAATTTTTTCAGTTTTCTGTGATGAATGTGTACAACTTTTTAAATCAAAAGAATGATGTTTAAAATTTGTTACAGATTATTGTAAGTTATTGACTATTTTAATAGTAGCTATAATGAAATAAACCTTTTCTGAGAAAGCAAATAAATATTTTATTGAGAGGCAGAAGATTGTGAACAGTTCTTTTATATATATATATATATATAGTGTTAACACTTTTTTGAAATTGGAGTAATCATTGAATAATAATATGTTTAGTTTAATCATTTTCAGTATAAAATCTTTCATGTTTTCCTAGGGAATGAAGTCTGTAAACTTCTTAGAAATCTCTTCATTAGGATTTATACTATGGACTTCTATCTCCTCAGCCTCATTTCCCAGCATTCATCCATCTCTTACGTGAATCCATTCAGCTATGTCACCAATTGACCTCTCACTTTTTTGTGGCTTACACATTGTTTTTTCTGCCTAGGTTAAAACCCTTCCGATCTGTTGAGGGTGGCAGATTCCTACTTAAGACAGTTCAAACATCTTTTGAGTGAAACATATGAAATTTAAGTGTTCTTTTATTTATTTATTTTAATGTTTGTTTATTTTATTTTGGGGACCGAGTCTTGCTCTGTCACCCAGGCTGGAGTGCAATGGCATGATCTCTGCTCACTGCAACCTCTGTCTCCCAGGTTCAGGCAATCAATTCTCCTGTCCCAGCCTCCCGGGTAGCTGGGACTACAATTACATGCCACGACACCCAGCTAATTTTTTTGTAGTTTTAGTAGAGACAGGGTTTCACCGTGTTGTCAAGGCTGGTCTCAAACTCCTGACCTCAGTTGATCCTCCCGCCTCAGCCTCCCAAAGTGCTAGGATTACAGGCGTGAGCCACCACACCTGACCTATTGATTGATTTTTTAGAGACGAGGTCTTGCTATATTGCCCAGGTTAGACTTGAACTCCTGGGTTGAAGCTATCCTCCCGCCTCAGCCTCCACACAACTGGGACTGCAGATGTGAGCTACTGAACCTGGCTCTAGGTGTCCTTTTATTAACACTTTTCAAATGATTTTGTTAGTGTTATTTATGTGTATCTCTCCCTTCACCCCCATGCCCTGTGAGCTACTCAATGTGTTCAGTTCATCTTTGTATCTCTTCTATCTTGCATATCTTTTATATAGAACCTTCTCAGTTCATATTTATTGAATGGATGTGAATATACTAAGAAAAGGAGAAAAGTTCTGTTTGTTTTGTTTTACTATCTGTGTTCTTTTTACTCTTCCCTTTCTTACTTATAATTGTCTATAGGCTTTACATTTGTTATGGACTGTGTCTTCCATTCTATTATTGTTTTTTACCTCTTATTTATTTGTAAAAGTATGACAACCTTCTTTTGACCATTTCATTAAAGTCATGATTCCTTGCCTCTTTATGACCTTAATCTTGCAACAACTCACTGATGTATTTTCTGGTCCCAGTCTCCTCCATTTTTTTAACTTTTTTTGGTTGCTTTTGCTCCACTAATAGAACCAGAGGTTTGAGGCATCCTTAAAAGGAAGGTTGATTACCATGAGCCATTTTGGGGTCATTAAGTCAGATTTGATAACCTCACTTCTTTTTTCCAAGATAATACTAATCCTAATCAGAAGGTTTTGAATTAGGATTAGTATTATCTTGGAACTTTCTAGCAGTTTCCTTTAGAGTCTGTCCTGTTGAACATTTTTAACAATAACTTAAAGAGATAGAATATATGGCTATCAAAGTTTACAAATGACGTGAAAGTAAGAGGGCTAGATAGTAAATATGTTGGATGACAGAATAAAGACTTTATTTCTTAGCTAGTTAGGAACTAAGGCAAATAAAATAGGATGATGTTTAAGTAGAAATACAGAGGATATCTATGTTTAAAACATTACAGAACAAGGAAGACTTTTTTAGCTAGATATATGAAAAATACTTTGGCATTTTAGATGATAGTATTCTCAGAAGTCCACAAGGAAAAAAACAAATGTCTAAAAGCTAATACCATTTTAAATTTAATGTATAGAATTCTGGTCTCCGTAATTATGAAAGTAGGTGTTCTTTTTTTGTCTTTGGTAGTCAAATCACACCTAGATCATTGTGGGAGACTAGATGAAGGAAAACAAAAGACAAATTAGAGCACATTCAGAGAATAATCATGGTATTGAGAAGCCTCAAATTTGTGCCATATGAAAAATATTGAGGTGGGGTGTGGTGGCTCACACCTGTATTCCCAGCACTTCAGGAAACTAAGGTGGGAGGATCACTTGAAGCCAAAAATTTGAGACCAGTTTGGACAACGTAGCAAGACCCTGCCTCTACAAAACAAACATATTTAAACAAAAACATTACTGTGGCATGTGCTTGTAGTCCCAGCTACTCGGAAGGCTGAGGTGGGAAGATAGCTTGAGCCCAGGAAGTCAAGGCTGCAGTGAGCTATGATGGCACCACTGCACTCCAGCCTGGGTGACAGAGTGAGACCCTGTCTCCAAAAAAAAAAGAAAAAAATAATTGAAGAAACAAATGGCGATTAATGTGAAAAAGAGAAGACTTGGTCCTTATAATAGCAGTGTTCAAATATTTGAGGAACTCTTGGGTAGAATTGGAGTGAGATTTGTTCTCTGTCATTCCAGGGAAGAAACAACTAATGAGTTAACATGACAAACTGTCACGAGCTATAGAAAGATGATTAAGTCTCTCATAAGAGCAAGTTTCCTGTACTGAAACTGCATAAATGTACTCTAGAATGTCATTTGGGGAGTTTTTATTGGGGGATTTAAATACTAAATTTTTTATATGATTATATATAATGTATATATCTATTATATGTTTATGGATAGTTTTAATTGTATCTTCCAGTTACTATAAAAGTTTTCACTGTCTTAGAAGATATTTCCACTGCATTTTTATGAATCTGACTTAAATACAAATAACATTTACTTTCAGAATTTTTTGTCACTTAATTATGAATATTTGATTTTAGTTACTTTATACCATTACAACTAAAAAATACTAATTTTAAAACTCTTGGCCAAGCATGGTGACTCATGCCTGTAATCACAGCACTTTGGGAGGCCAGTGTGGGCAGATCACCTGAGGTCAGGAGCTCGAGACCAGCCTGGCCAAGATGGTGAAACCTCGTATCTACTAAAAATACAAAAATTAGCCAGGCGTGGTGGTGGGAACGCCTGTAATCCTAGCTACTCGGAAGGCTGAGGCAAGAGAATCACTGGAACCCGGGAGGCGGAGGTTGCAGTGAACTGAGATTGCGCCATTGCACTCCAGCCTGGGCACCAAGAGTGAAGCTCTCTAAAAAATAAAATAAAAGTCTTGTAAAAACAGTCCAATATTTCACCATTGGTGGAACTGAAGTGGTAATTGTTTGTTATTCACATTTCTCTTGAAGAAAAACATTCAAGAATCAACTGTACAGCTGATAACACTGCATGAAATGTTAGAGGTAAGTGTTTTGTGTACTTTGTTTTGTCTTGAAGCTGTCTCTTAGTTATTTGTGAACAATTATACTCAGACTTGAAAAACAAGAAATAATTCTTAAATAATTTTTAAAATATTCATCATTCTTTATTAAATATATTTGTAATAATGTATCTTTGGTATAAAATTAGTTTCTGTTCCCTGTATAGTACTGAGAGGAATATTGTTATTTTTAAAATAATGTTAATTTAAGGTCTATCTCTTAATCATATTCCCAAGATTTATTACAGGTAAAGTTTTTATCTAGGTATGAGCTGACAGGGTGAAAAAAAAATTTTCATGATGTCATCTAATATTTACATAGTAAAATTCTATGCTGTTACATTGACTCTTTAATTGGTAGCTCCATACTCTGTATAAAATACATAATGAACTTAAAGATTCCTTCCACAAAGTTGTAGAAATTGTACAATTTAAAAAAAAAAATCAGTCTCTTTTCTTGTAATGTAAGTACTGAGTTTTCCAGCTTTCTCTGATTTGACATATACCTTGTTTTATAAATATCTTCGACCTTTTCAAAAATGTTTTTGAACCTTAACCATATTATCAATTATTTTAAATACTTTGGAAGATCTTGATATGACAATTCATGACAAATTGGGCAGAAAGGAAAATGAAGTAGTGTATGAAGAACAGGGTATTTACCAATTAGTAAGGGTATTTACCAATTACCCTTTTTAAAATCATTGGTAAATTTTGAAGAGTGATTTCAGAAAATGTGTTTCATTTAACTTAATGAACTAGGTGTTAAAGTCTCTTTTTGCCCAGCTGACAAGTTTTGGTTCCTCAGGATTTAATACAGAATATTATTGCTTTGAAAAGCAAAATACAAATATGTATTAGATTTGTAATTAGAATATTTTAACGTATTTCTAGCTACTCTATTTTATGCTGAAACTAAGATGACTATAGTTTCTCATGGATGACTTAACTTTTTTTTTTTAAATAAAAATTGTCAGTCATGGAAATACTGAAAGGTATTACATGTATAATTTTTTAGTAGTGTACATAGTATATACCATATGTGTTAGGCCATTCTTGTATTGCTGTAAAGAAATACCTGAGACTGTATATTTTATAAAGCAAAGGAGTTTAACTGGCTCATGGTTTGCAGGCTGTACAAACATGACACTGGCATCTGCTCAGCTTCTAGGGAGGCCTAAGGGAGCTTTTACTCATAGCAGAAGGTGAAGCAGGAGCAGACAGTTTACATGGCCAGAGTGGGAGCAAGAGGGAGGGGGAAGGTACCACACACACTTTTAAGCAACCAGATCTTGCAAGAACTCACTGTCATGAGGACAGCACCAAGGGGATGTGCTAAAGCATTCACGAGAAATTCACCCTGATGATCCAATCACCTCCCACCAGGCCCCACCTCCAACACTGGGGATTACATTTCAATATGAGATTTGACAGGGGACACACCTAAACTATATCAGCATATAAAACTTAGCATTAGAATCCTAAGTTTGTCTCCAAGGCTCATATTGTCAGTGATAAAGGAACTAATGTTAAAACTGCAGTTAGGTTAAAAATAATAAGATTAAAATTAGAAATGCAAAATAGGAAAGATTTGTACTAAAATAAGCCATTTGTACTAAAATAAGCCATTGCTCTAAAATACAAATAATATTTAGTTCTATATCATAGTACTCAAAAGAAATGAGGCCAAAGCTTTTTTCCTCCCATGGGATGTGGGACATGAAATAATTAATGATAGTTGAAAATTTTATTTCAAGAAATAAGGTATTACAAAATTTAATTGAGATTAGAGCTTGATGGATTAATTTGATTTATTTCTATGGCACTTTGTATAAATTATGCATTTTCTTTTCCATGTTCCTTAAAATAATAGCATCTTTCAGTTAAAATTTGGCCTGATAAATTTTGAGATGCGGACGTAATTTTGAGATACGGAGTCTAATCCAAGATCCACCACTGATTATGTGCCCCTGAGGAATCTCTTAACTCTTCTGAGTTCTAGTTTTGTAATTTGTGAAGGCACTGGAAGATAGCTGAGGAGGCAAAATAATAATTGATCTACATTTAGCGTTTTTCACTGTATTTCATAACATTAGTATTCAAACAATTGTAAATCTTTCTTTCTTCAGAAGACTTTTATAATAGCAGTGGATTTGGGAAAGACAGCTGATCCTCACTTCACATTAGCAAGCTTTCCCAAGCTTGTTTGATCACAGAACCCTGTTTTTCAGGAACTAAGAACACTTCAGGGAGACTAATTCTATGGAATGCAGTTTGGAAAATGCTAGCCTATATAATTTAATACAAATAATCAAAATTCAATTTGTGGTTGTAATTCCACAATATCCTTAATGAAGATCAGGGATACTCAGGATGAAGCTGAAGGAAGCGATGATGATAAATATTTATCAGAAGAATAGGTGTTTTGTGGAGGACAGGACCAGTGATTTTCCCTCAAATATTAAGACACACTTGCTCACTTTCTTTTAACTTTTTTGTGAAATATTAATTTTTTAAGATTTTGTCTTTATCCTAAAGAAGATATTAATCCCAAGAGAAGTGGGAGAATTGTAAATTCTTTCTAACCAATTTTTAGGAAAAGGTTTTCTAAATTAAAGATGCAAAACTTCACTTTAAAGTTTTTTTCATTAGCTAATACCCGTAGTCCTTTTCAAATAGGAAATTCAAATTTGTAGATTAAAAAGTATTAAACAGTTGTTGAAAAAGAAAAGGAGGTCAATATTCTTTGACAAAAAACTTTATTATAGCTGTATTGACTTTTTCCAGGTAAAGTATATTTTGAATGATATTTGTCTTCCTAGATTCTTATAAATAGATTATGATGTTCACTATGATCCATATGTCAAAATAGTGATTCCTTTGGCCACCTTATGTTGAGCTGCCTGCTGCTCAATGGAATTGCCTTGAGACATCCAGAAGATCCAACCCGAATAAGATTAGAAGCTTTCCATGCAGTAAAAGAATGGTTTTTCTTTTTTCACACAGTAAAAATAATCTTTATCATTCAAGGATTATTGGAACCCACAGGACTATTTAGATAAAAAACATTATTTGAACATTAATGCACATAGTCCATCTTCCTTTTATTGCTAAATGGCATGTGCTGCCATCTATTATTCATTTTTAAATGGTCCTTTCTTATTCAGTCAGTGCTTTGGTGTTTTTAAACTATATGGAAGAAGAATGCAGGTAGATAATATTCTAGGGCATAAAACATTTAATTACCCTTACCTCATGCGCAATATTTCTTTGGAAAAATTCTTTGTGGATGGTATTATATTGCTAATATAATATTTCTTAAAATGTATAACAATATCTTTTATGCATTTTGAGTCCAATTGGTGCTTCTTATTATATATTATATTTATAATGGGAAAAGTCATTAATTTGGCAAGTATGTATATATATTGAGTGGTAATATCTGATGTTAGAAGCTGGCATAATATATATATATATATATTCTATTATATATATTTTCATATTGTACTGCCGTGTATTTCTATTGGTGTTAAATAGTAAAAGAAAACTATATATTAATATTCTAACATAAAATTGATATGTTTGTATTATTTATACCGTGTAACCTTATATTATTAATCTACTCTTGATTCTGCTAATTATTACCAACAAAATTGTATTCATGACATTTTATTAATCCTTTGTGAATTTTCTGTGAATAAAATTATTTCTAAAATCTCTAGCTGTTGGTGATGTGGGATATTTTATAAGTAGCAAATACTTTCTAAAGCTGGATAAATTAAGATATAGGACTCATTTAGTATTACATACAAGCTAAACTAGAGAATCCTAAATCCACTTAATATCATTAGTTTTCTAAGAGAAATTTGTTACTTTTTTACTTGAAAGTGCTTCCTACTGTATATTATCCAAGTTCCTTGCTTACCTTAATTCATATTTTCTAAAGTAAACAAATAATATTTGAAGTATACCAATCCCTCTGTAGAAAATACAAATACTATTATATTTTAGGGAATGTAACTTAGGGGAAGATGATACATAAAGTACCTCCTAGAATACTCGAGTTGGATATTGAAGGGGTGAACAACTTTTTACTCTTTGAATTAACTGGAGAGGGAAGAAATGGCAGTGTAGGTCTGACAAGAATTCTTCAGAGCAGGTGGTACTGTTGTCCATGAAGTACTAGCAAAACACTTGGTGTTTGCTAATGAAAACGTTAAAAATATGTAAATCGAGCCAGACACGGTGGCTCACGCCTGTAATGCTAGCACTTTCGGAGGCCGAGGTGGGTGGATCACTTGAGGTCAGGAGTTCGAGACCAGCCAGGCCAACATGGTGAAACCCTGTCTTTACTAAAAATACCAAAAATTAGCTGGGTGTGGTGGTGCACACCTATAATTCCAGCTACTTGAAGGCTGAGGCAGGAGAATCTCTTGAACCTGGAAGGCATAGGTTGCAGTGAGCCAAGATTGTGCCACTGCACTCCAGCCTAGGCGACAAGAGCAAAACTCCGTCTCAAAAGAAAAAAAAAAATAATCCTTATGCTTGCAATGTCTATCAATAGACAGTATTTTTCTAAAAGTTTATATGGGGTATGTCAATAGGCTACCAGCTGCTAAATGTAGTGTATCAAATACTTTATTGCATTTTATGACATGTTGACTCAAAAATTAGTAAGTGAAAATTTGCTAATGGCTTATTTTTAATATTCTTAATACTTTCCCTAGATTATTGTTTATCCTACAACTTTGTTTTGATGGAATCTTGCTTTTTTTTTTTTTTTTTTTTTTTTGGGGAGATGTAAAATTTTTTATTTTTTTTAAATTTTCCCCTAATTTTTTTTTTTTCTACCACTTTTTTTTTTTGGAATTTTTTTTTTTTTTTTTTTTTTTTTTTTTGGAGAGATGTAAAATTTTTAATTCATTTTTTATTATACAAGAAATAAATGCAGATATTACAGATAAAAGTGAAATGTCCTTTGATGTTTCCTATCTAGGTTGTCCTCTCTGCCTTGGGGTAACCACTATTTGATAAATGCTGTTATTTTTCTTGTTACATCATTATTCTCTTCTGTCATTTGACTGTGTCCAGAAGTTCATCCATTTTAATGAATCTTGTTTTGCAACAATCAGAGAGCCAGTTCACATGATGGTAGATTGTTACGTATCTGTTTAATCCTGGTAAGAGAGCGGAGACAATGGAATTGTACAAGATGCTAGATTAAACTTAGAGAAGGCAGAAAAGTGGAAGACGAACAAAAGAAGAGGAATTAATAGAAAACATTAACAAATATAGTAATTTATATCAATCAGTTTAAATGTGAGTTGTCTAAATACACAAATACACAGATACTGTCACAGAAGATTAAAAAACGAGACTAAACAAGAAATCTACTTTAAATACAAAGATGGAGAAAGATACATCACGTATTAATGGACTGAATGTTCACGTTCCCGCTGTTCCCCAAATTTATATGTTGAAGCCCTAACCCCCAGTGTGATAGTATTTGGAGATAGGGATCTTGGAAGATAATTAAGGTTAGGTGGCACCATGACTAACATAAGGTTAGTGTCCTTATAAGAAGGGACACAGAGAGCTTGCTCTCTTTGCCATGTGAAGATACGACTAGAAGGTAGCTGTCTACAAATGAGAAAGAGAGCCTTCCCCAGAAATTGTGATGACACCCTGATCTCAGACTTCCAGTCTTCAGAAATTTGAGAAAAAGAAAATTTATGTTGTTTAAGTCACCTAGTATATGGTATTTTGTTAGGGTAGCCTAGATAGACTAACATTTCAAACTACACTCATCAAAAGAAAGCTGGAGTAGCTATATTAATTTCATACAAAGCTGACTTCAGAACAAGGAAAATGATCAAGCAACATATGGTGATAAAGGGGTAATTAACTTTTAATAAAAGACACCACAGAATGTATGTCTTTACAAAGGAATTAAACTAGAAAATACCTGGAAAATCCCAAAATACTTGTAGATTAAGGAACACACTTTTAAACACATAGGTCAAAGAAGTCTCGAGAAAATATATTTTGAAATAAATGAAAATACAAATTATCAAAATTTGTGAGATGCGACTGGGCGCGGTGGATCATGCCTGTAATCCCAGCACTTTGGGAGGCCGAGGCGGGTGGATCATGAGGTCAGGAGATCGAGACCATCCTGGCTAACACAATGAAACCTCATGTCTACTAAAAATGCAAAAAATTAGCCGGGCGTGGTGGCGGGCACCTGTAGTCCCAGCTACTTGGGAGGCAGAGGCAGGAGAATGGCATGAACCTGGGATGCGGAGCATCCAGTGAGCGGAGATGGCACCACTGCACTCCAGCCTGGGCAACAGAGCGAGACTTTGTCTCAAAAAAAAAAAAAAAATATGTGAGATGCAGCAAAAGCAGTAGCTAGAGGGAAATTTATAGTATTGAATGCATATATTGGAAAATGTTAAAGATCTAAAATCAATAAGCATCTACTTTAGGAAATTAGAAAAAGAAGAGCAAATTAAATCCAAAGCAGAAGAAATAGTAGAGTAGAAATCAATAAAATTGAAACAAAAACAATAATTCAGTGAAACAAATGAAATTCAATGAAAAGTTAAAATTTATAAAACTTCCTGCCATAACAAAAGAAAAAAAATTACTAAAATCTGAAATGAAAAGAGGTGCAATTATTATTACTCTTCTTCTGAACATTAGGACATTAGAAGGATAATAAAGGAATGTTATGAGCAATTCTGAGTATACAAATCTGATTACAGATGAAATGGACCAATTTTGTGAAAGACACAACCTACCAAAACTCACACAAGGAGAAATAAGTGCCTTGCATAAAGTTATAAAATAAATTGAATCAATAATGAGCTTCCAAAACAAAGCACTGGTCTCAGATGGCTTCACTGGTGAATTCTACCATTCAAGGAGAAAGTGATGCCAGTTTTATACAGTCTATTCTAGAAAATAGAAGCAGAGGAAATGTTTTAACACATTCTGTGAGGCCGGGTGCGGTGGCTCATGCCTGTAATCCCAGCATTTTGGGAGGCTGAGGCGGGTGGATCACGATGCCAGGAGTTTTGAGACCAGCCTGACCAATATGGTGAAACCCCGTCTCTACTGAAAATACAAAAAAAAAATTAGCCAGGCATTGTGACGCGTGCCTGTAATCCCAGCTACTCGAGAGACTTAGGCAAAAGAATACTTGAACCTGGGAGGGAGAGGATGCAGTGAGCTGAGATTGCGCCACTGCACTTCAATTCAGCCTGTATGAAAAAGTAAAACTCCGTCTCAAAACAACAAACAACAAAAACAACAAAAGCATGTGAGGCCAGAATTACCCTGATAACAAAATTAGGTAAAGATGTTACAAAAAAGGACGACAGACCAGTATCTCTCATGAACATAGCTGTAAAAATTCTCAACAGAGTATTAGCAGATCTGCCGGGCATGGTGGCTCATGCCTGTAATCCCAGCACTTTGGGAGGCCAAGGTGGGCAGATCACCTGAGGTCAGGAGTTTGAGACCAGCCTGATCAACATGGAGAAACCCCGTCTCTACTAAAAACACAGAATCAGCTGGGCATGGTGGAACATGCTGAGGCTGGAGGCTGAGGCAGGAGAATCGTTTGAACCTGGGAGGAGGATGTTGCATTGAGCCGAGATCACACCATTGCACTCCAGCCTGGGCAACAAAAGCGAAACTTGTCTCAAAAAACAAACAAAAAAGAGGATTAGCAAATCTACCACAACAATGTATAACAAAAAACTATACACCACAGTCAAGTGGCATTTATTTCAGGTATGCAAGGCTGATTCAACAAATCAGTTTATACAATCCATTACATTATCATACTAAAGGAGAAAAGTCATGATCATATCAATAGAGGCAGAAAAGCCATTTGACAAAAAAGCCAACACCTATTTGTGATAAAAACAAAGCTCTCAGCCAACTAGGAATATAAGAAAACCCTTAACTTCATAAAGAATATCTACAAAAAACCTACAGCTAACATACTTAATGGTGGGACATCAGATGCTTTCCCTTGAAGAACAGAAACAAGGCAAGTAGATTGCATCATTCCTATTTAATGTTGCTCTGGAAGTTCTTGCTAATGCAATAAGAAAAAATTCCTATGTCTCAACGAAAAATAATTTAGAACTGAAACCTGAATATAGCAAGTTTACAGAGAATGTGTGGTTCATACACATTCAGTTACTTTCTTGTATATACCAGGGATGAACATTTGGAATTAGAAATTTAAAACATTTACATTAGCACCAAAAGAGAGTAGAGAGAGAAGAAAGGAAGGAAGGAAACAAAATTAACTTTGTACAAGATCTATATGGAAAACTACAAAAGTCTCATGAAAGAAATTGAAGATAGAAATAGAAGAGTATTCCATGTTCATGGGTAGGAAGACTAAATATTGTTAAGGTGTTATGTCTTCCTAACTTTACAGATTCAATGAAATCTCAACAAAAATCCCAGCAAGGTACTTGTGGATGTTGACAAAATTTTAAAGTTAATGAGGGAAAGACCCAGAGTAGCTGCCAAGATACTTAAGAAGAACAAAGTTGGAGGACTGACACTGACTTTGGCGATGAATTTTTAGCTACAACACCAAAAGCATGATTCATGAAAGAAAAAAATTAGTTGGACTTTATTAAAATTAAAAACTGCTCTGTGAAGGACACTGTTAAAATGAAAAGATATGCCACAACCTGGGATAAAAATTTTGCAAAATATATCTGATAAAGGATTTGTATCCAAAATATACAATGAACTCTTTAAAATCAACAATAAGAAAACCAATTAAAAGTAGGTAAAAGACCATTTGGCGGGGGGCGCCCAAGATGGCTGAATAGGAAGAGCTCCAGCCTGCAGCTCCCAGCGTGAGCCACACAGAAGATGAGTGATATCTGCATTTTCAACTGAGGTACTGGATTCATCTCACTATGGCGTGTCAGACAGTCCATGCAGGTCCGTGGATGCAGCCCAACCAGCAAGAGCTGAAGCAGGGTGAGGCATCACCTCACCTGGGAAGCGCAAGGGGGAAGGGAATTCCTTTTCCTAGCCAAGGGAAACTGAGACACACAACACCTGGAAAATTGGGTAACTCCCACCTTAATACTGTGCTTTACCAAGGGTCTTAGCAAATAGCACACCAGGAGATTAATCCCACCCCTGGCCCAGAGGGTCCCATGCCCACAGAGCCTCCCTCATTGCCAGCACAGCAGTCAGTTCTAACTGAAAGGCGGCAGTGAGGCTGAGGGAGGGCCGCTTGCCATTGCTGAGGCTTAAGAATGTAAACAAAGCTGCCAGGAAGCTCGAATTGGGTGGAGCCCACCCCAGCTCAAGGAGGCCCACCTGCCTGCCTCTGTAGACTCCACCTCTGGGGACAGGGCATAGCTAAACAAAAAGCAGCAGAAATCTCTGCAGATGTAAAAGCCCCTGTCTCACAGCTTTGAAGAGAGCAGTGGTTCTCCTAGCACGGAGATTGAGATGTGAGAACAGACAGACTGCCTGCTCAAGTGGGTCCCTGACCCGTGAGTAGCCTACCTGGGAGACACCCCCCACTAGGTGCAGACCAACACCTCACATGTCATACGGCTGGTTACACCCCGAGATGAAGCTTCCAGAGCAAGAATCAGATAGCAACACTCGCTGTTCAGCAATATTCTATCTTCTGCAGCCTCCGCTGCTGATACCCAGGCAAACAGGGTCTGGAGTGGACCTCAAGCATACTCTAACAGACCTGCAGCTGAGGGTCCTGACTGTTAGAAGGAAAACTAACAAACAGAAAGGACACCCACACCAAATCCCCATCAGTACGTCACCATCATCAAAGACCAAAGGCAGATAAAACCACAAAGATGGGGAAAAGCAGAGCAGAAAAGCTGGAAATTCAAAAAATCAGAACGCATCTCCCCATCCAAAGGAATGCTGCTCATTGCCAGCAATGGAACAAAGCTGGACAGAGAATGACTTTGACGAGAGAAGGCTTCAATTGATCAAACATCTCAGAGCTAAAGGAGGAACTACGTAACCAGCGCAAAGAAACTAAACGCCTTGAAAAAACAATGAATGAATGGATAACTAGAATAATCAATGCAGAGAACACCTTAAAAGAACTGATAGAGATGAAAACCATGACACAAGAACTACGTGACAAATGCACAAGCTTCGGTAACCGACTTGATCAACTGGAAGAAAGAGTATCAGTCATTGAAGATCAAATGAATGAAATGAAGCGAGAAGAGAAGTGTAGAGAAAAAAGAGTAAAAAGAAATTAACATAGCCTCCAAGAAATATGGAATAATGTGAAAAGACCGACCTACATCTGATTGGTGTGTGTGAAAGTGACGGGGAAAATGGAACTAAGTTGGAAAACACTCTGCAGGATATCATCCAGGAGAACTTCCCCAACCTAGTAAGACAGGCCAACATTCAAATTCAGGAAATACAGAGAATGCCACAAAGATACTCCTCAAGAAGACCAACTCCAAGATACATAATTGTCAGATTCACCAAAGTTGAAATGAAGGAAAAAATGTTAAGGGCACCTAGAGAGAAAGGTCGGGTTACCCACAAAGGGAAGCCCATCAGACTAACAGCAGATCTCTCGGCAGAAACTCTTCAAGCCAGAAGAGAGTGGGGGCCAATATTCAACATTCTTAAAGAAAAGAATTTCAACCCAGAATTTCACATCCAGCCAAACTAATCTTCATAAGTGAAGGAGAAATAAAATCCTTTACAGACAAGCAAATCCTTAGAGATTTTCTCACCATCAGGCCTGCCTTACAAGAGCTCCTGAAGGAAGCACTAAACATGGAAAGGAACAACAGGTACCAGCCATTGCAAAAACATGCCAAAATGTAAAGACCATCAATGCTAGGAAGAAACTGCATCAACTAACGAGCAAAATAACCAGCTAATATCATAATGACAGGATCAAGTTCACACATAACAATATTAACCTTAAATGTAAATGGACTAAATGGTCCAATTAA
>NW_016806624.1:805187-815312 GCF_001698545.2 Rhinopithecus bieti
GCACTATTCACAATAGCAAAGACTTGGAATCAACCCAAATGTCCATCAGTGACAGACTGGATTAAGAAAATGTGGCACATATACACCATGGAATACTATGCAGCCATAAAAAAGGATGAGTTTGTGTCCTTTGTAGGGACATGGATGCAGCTGGAAACCATCATTCTCAGCAAACTATCGAAAGAACAGGAAACCAAACACCGCTCTTCTCACTCATGGGTGGGAATTGAACAATGAGATCACTTGGACACAGGAAGGGGAACATCACACACCAGGTCCTATTGTGGGGAGGGAGGTGGTGGAAGGGATAACATTAGTTGATATACCTAATGTAAATGATGAGTTAATGGGTGCAGCACACCAACATGGCACATGTATATACATGTAACAAACCTGTACATTGTGCACATATACCCTAGAACTTAAAGTATAATAATAATAATAAAAAAGGTAGGTACAAGATCTGATCAGGCATCTCACAAAAGAAGATACATAGATAGCAAATAAGCATGAAAAAGTTGTTCATTATCATATGTCATTAGATTATTCCAAGTTTAAATAAAGAGATATCATTATGTGACTACCACAATGGCTGAAATTAAAATATAATACCAAAAGCTGATGAGGACGTGGAGCAACAGGAACATATAGCCACTTTGTGTTACAGTTTGACAGCTTTTTACAAAGTTAAATATAACCCTACTACAGGCATACCTTGAGGATACTGTGGGTTTGGTTCCAGACAACTGCAATAAAACAAATATCCCAAGTGAGTCATAGAAATTGTTTGATTTCCCAGTACATGTAAAAGTTTTGTTTACAATATAGTCTAGTAACTATACATAGCATTATTTCTAAAAATGTACATACCTTATTTAAAACAAATCTTATTGCTAAAAAATGCTGAGATGCCTAATCTGCGCCGTCAGCAATTTGTAATTTTTTGCTGTTGGAAGGTCTTGTCAGTGTTAATGACTGCTGACTGATCGGGACAGTGATTGTTCGAGGTTCTGTTGGCTGTGGCCATTTCTTAAAATAAGACAGTGAAGTTTGCCACATCTATTGACTCTTACTTTCACAAATCGATTTCTCAGTAGCATGGTAAGCTGCTGTTTGATAGCTTTCTACCCACAGTAGAACTTCTTTCAAAATACGGGTTACTCCTTTCAAACCCTGCCACTGCTATGTCAAAAATGTTTATGTAATATTCTCAATCTTGTCATTTCAACCATGTTCACTGCATATTTACTGGACAAAGATTCCATCTCAAGAAACCATTTTTTGCTCATCCATGGGAAGTAACTCCTCATCTCTTCAAGTTGTATCATGAGATTGCATCGATTCAGTCACATCTTCAGGCTTCACTCCTAGTTCTCTTGATATTTCTATCACCTGTGTGGTTACTTGAACCCTTCAGAGTCATCCAAGAGGTTTAGAACCAAAGTCTTGCACACTCCTGTTAATGTTGATATTTTGACCTCCTGCCATGAGTCACACATGTTCTTAATGGCATCTAGAGTGGCGAATAATTTCCAGAAGGTTTTCAATGTACTTGAAATCCCAAATCTGTCAGAGCAGCCATCTCTGATCTTTTTGTCACCAGGGACCAGTTTTATGGAAGATAATTTTTCCATCGACCCAGGCCGGGACTGGGGGGATGGTTTTGGGATGAAACTGTCCTACCTCAGGTCATCAGGCATTAGCTTCTCATAAGGAGCCTGAGACCTAGATCTCTCACATGTGCAGTTCACGAAAAGTGTTTGTGCTCCTGTGAGAAGCTAATGCTGCTGATCTGACAGGAGGCAGAGCTCGGGCCGTAATGCTCACTGGCTGCTGTTCACCTCCTGTGGTGTGACCCAGTTCCTAACAGGCCATGGACTGGTACCAGAGCACAGGCAGAGCAGATTTTAGTATGATAAGGACCCTAGGATTGATGGAATGGTAAATGAGCACTGGTTTTAACTTAAGGTCACCAGCTGCATTAGCCCTTAACAAGACAGTCTTTCTGTCCTTCGAAGCTTTGAAGACAGGCATTGACTTCTCTAGCTATGAAAGTCCCTAGATGGCATTTCTTCCAATAGAAAGCTGTTTTGTCTACATTGAAAATTTGCTGTTTAGCATAGTCACCTTCATCAATATCTTAGCTAGATCTGGATAACTTGTTGCAGCTTCTGCCTCAGCACTTATTGCTTCCCCTTGCACTTTTATGTTATGGAGATAACTTCTTTCCTTAAACCTCATGAACCAACCTCTGCTAGCTTCACACTTTTCTTTTGCAGCTTCCTCACCTCTGTCAGCGTTCATAGAATTGAAAAGAATTAAAGCCTTGGGGATTAGCCTTTGGCTTAGAGGAATGTTGTGGTTGTGTCTTAGTCCATTTTCTATTCTTATAATAGAATAACTAAAACTCTGTAATTTATAAAGAAGAGGAATTTCTTTCTACAGTTATTGAGCCAGGAATTCCCAGATTGAGAAGCTGCATCTTGTGAGGGCCCTCTTGCTGCTGGTGACTCTGAAGAATTCCAAAGTGGCACAGGACATCACATGGTGAAGGGTCTGAGAGGAAGATCTCTCTTCCTCTTATAAATTCACTAGTCTCATTCCAATGATAACCCAGTACTCCATTAATTAATGAGTGGAGTAAGCCATTTTTCTTTCCTTTTTTTTTTTTAAGATGGAGTTTCTTGTCCAAGCTGGAGTACAGTACCACAATCGTGGCTCACTGCAACCTCCACCTCCTGGGTTCAAGCGATTCTCCCGCCTCAGCCTCCCGAGTAGCTGGGATTACAGTTGTGCGCCACCATGCCTGCCTAATTGTTTGTATTTTTAGTAGACATGGGGTTTCACCATGTTAGCCTGGCTGGTCTTGAACTCCTGACCTCAGGTGATCTGCCCACCTCGGCCTCCCAAAGTGCTGGGATTACAGGCATGAGCCACCACGCCCAGACACCATTTTTCATTCATTAGAGCACAGTCCTCATGACCCAATCACCTCTTAAAATCCTTGCCTCTCAATACTGCCATGTTTTGTGGATTGAGTTTCAACATGGATTTTGGAGGACACTCATTCAAATCATAGTAGGCTGGTTTGGTCTTCTCACCAGAAAACTAAAACTTTCTCCATTGATCAGCAATAAGGCTGTTTCCCTTTCTTACCATTTATATGTTTGCTAGAGCAGCAGTTTTAATTTTTTTCAAGATTTTTCTTTGTATTCACTATTTGGGTGACTATTGGTGCCAGACTCCCAACTTTTGTCCTATTTTGACTTTTGATATGACTTTTTTCATGAAATTCAATTCTTTCTCAGCTTTTGATTTGAAGTGAGAAATATGTGATTCTTCTTTCATCTGAACACTTAGAGGTCATCGTAGGGTTATTAATTGGCCTATTTCAATATTGTTGTGTCTCAGGGACTAGGGAGGCTTAAGAAGAGGTAGACAAGGGAATAGCTGGTTCGTGGAGCAGTCAGAATACACAAAACATGTATTACTTAAGTTTGCTGTTTTATATGGATGTAGTTCTTGATTCCTCCAAACAATTAGACTGATCACTGATTACACATCAACATAACAGACATAATAATGAAAAGTTTTGAAATGTGAAAATTATCAAAATGTGACATAGGGACACAAAGTGAGCATGAGCTGTTGGAGAAATTGTAGTAGTAGAGTTGCTCAACACAAGGTTGCCAAAAACCTTCCATTTGTACAACAGACAGTATCTGTAAAACACAATAAAGGGAAACTCATTAAAATAAAGCATGCTTTTATATGATCTAGCATTACACTCCTAGGTATTGGCCCAAATGTGTTGAAAATATGTCCATACAAAATCCTGCATATGAATGCTTATAGCAGCATTATGTATAATTGCCCAAAATTGGAAGCAACACAGATATTCTTCAGTAAATAAATGGATAAACAAAATGAGGTACATTCGTACAATGGAATAATATTTTGCAAAAATATTTGGAGCGATGAAGCTGTGAAAAGACATGGAAGAACCATAATGCCAGTTACTCAATTGGAGAAGCCAGTCTGAAAATGCTATATGCTATATGATTCTAACTATATGAATTCTGGAAAAGGCAAAACTACGGAGGTGGTAAAAATATCAGTGGTTGCCAGAGGTTGAGACTGAGAAGGGAGAATGGAAGCAATGCATAGGTTGTCCCAATGAGGACTGACTTTCTTAACATAGAGGTGAGACCAAGCATATTGTTTATAACTGAGAATCTGCCCGATTCACAAAGCAAAACCCAAATGCACTATACAGGAGATACACCAATACAAGATGATTCAGAAACAGTAAACATAAAGGAATGGGAAAAAGTGTATCAAATGGAATTCTTTTGCCCATGTTTAGAGAGGGTGGTCTTATTGAGTTGTAAGAGTTTTTGTATATTCTCAATACAAGTCCTTTCTTAAACATTTCTCTCAGTCTGTGGCTTGTCTGTTTTATTTTCTTAATGGCATCTTAAAGCACAAAATTTGAAATTTTAATGGCATTCTATTTATTAACAGTTTCTGTCATAGATTGTGTTTTGATGCCATATCTAAAACTCTTTGCCAAACCAAAGCACAAAAAATTTTCCTCTAGAAGTTTCACAGTTTTAACTTTTTGTTGTTGTTGTTGTTTTGAGATGGAGTCTCACTCTGTCACACCCAGGCTGGAGTGCAGTGGCGTGATCTCCGCTCACTGCAACTTCTGCCTCTTGGGTTCAAGCGATTCTCCCACCTCAGTCTCCCAAGTAGCTGGGATTACAGGCACTTGCCACCATGCCTGGCTAATTTTTTTGTATTTTTAGTAGAGATGGGGTTTCACCATATTGGCCTGGCTGGTCTCGAACTCCCGACCTCAGGTGATCCACCCGACTTGGCCTCCCAAAGTGCTGGGATTACAGGCATGAGCCACCGCACCTGGCCCATAGTTTTAGCTTTTATGTTTATGTATGTGAACTATTTTGAGTTAAATTTTGTGTAGAATATGATATAAGGAGATAGTTTTGATTTTAATTCACAGAATAAAATAAATATCCAAATCCATAGTGATATAAAATTACAATCAATTAAATGTGAGAGAATGGATAATTCTTCCTTATAGAAGTATTACAACTAATAAACGTAGAAGAAAAGTTGTCTTTAGGCGAATACCCTAGTAATAATTTTGTAGACACATAGTAATAATTTTGCGTCTTCTGAAGGATGCTAAAATTAGTGGGTGAAAATTCAGAATGAAATAGGATCTTTGTATCATCTAAAATTATATTTTGTATTTATTACTTACACAGGGAAATACAGTACCTTTATAGTGGGGAAACCCAGCAGACACCACCTTATTCGTGTGGTCAAGGTTAATATCACAGGTAATCAGATAAAAGGTCTCAATAATGAAAATCTCTTTATATGATATAATTAGAAAGGCACAACATTGTTTCTGTAGTATTATTGCCAAAAATGAATAACCTCCTTCTAATCATTAGAAAATGTCAAATGTAAATAAAGTTTATCCGATGAAATAACTTGTCAGTACTTTTCAAATGTGTCAAGGTCATGAAATACAAGGAAAGTCCGAGAAACTCAAATTGGAGGAAGCTAAAAAGAAATAATAATTACTTGTAAGGTGGGATCCTACATAAGTTCCTTTAACTGAAAAAGAACAATACTGGAAAAATTGGTGAAATTTGAGTAGGGTCTACATTTAGTTAATACCATTATATCAGTGTTACTTTACTGGTTTCAATAGTTTTAATATAATTATTATAAAATGTTACACATAATTGTATCATGATAACTGACTCGGAGCTTGTAGATGAGGCAGACTGAAGCAATTTAAAACCTTTAGGTGGGGAGGGGCGAAAACAGAGTGGGAGTAAGAGAATAAAAATGACAAAGCTTAAACATAACACTTTTCTAGTAATATGACCGTGCAAATCAAAATGAAGGAATCTAATGCAAAGATGGCCACGGCAAGCAGATTTTGTTGTTTGGCTCTCCCCTTCTTGCTTTCTAACAGAATTGATTTTTGTTTTGGTAATCCACTCTTGTCTACATAGCCATGCATTTAGCTAAACCAAACATGCTTATCTGAATCCTCGTTAGTGATTTATTAAATAATATATTTGATGCAGTATTTACTTATTATGTATCTTCTGAGGAACTTTGGGGAAATGTTTTTTTCACTGATTAAAAAAATGACAGGAAGAAGTGGCTTCTCTTGTTCTGGTGGATATTACTTGGTCTGCATGGGACATCTGGAACTGCTTAGCCATTTTGTAACCATAA
Organism: Rhinopithecus bieti; assembly: GCF_001698545.2. Lineage (NCBI taxonomy): Eukaryota > Metazoa > Chordata > Mammalia > Primates > Cercopithecidae > Rhinopithecus > Rhinopithecus bieti. The sequence goes on from NW_016806624.1 coordinate 811,473, forward strand.
GGAGAGCTTGCCATGGACAAATCTGGGATGTTTAATATGGCAGAAACACAAAAGAAAAAGAGCAAATTCTGATAATGTTATTGAGCAAGTGAATTAATTTATTCTAGAGCTTTCCTACTTGGGAACATAATATGTAAGATAATAAATTTTCCTTCTGGTTTAAGCTGATTGAGACAGGTTTTATGTTTCTTGAAACTGAAAGCATCCTAGCTGGTTAGCAACACCTAACAAAATCATGAAGTGGAACATTTATTTAGTCTTGATAAAATTAGTTTTATAGAATAGTGTGACAGAGGCTTTTGTAGGGACATGGATGCAGCTAGAAATCATTCTCAGCAAACTATCACAAGAACAGAAAACCAAGTACCACATGTTCTCACTCATAGGTGGGAATTGAACTATGAGATCACTTGGACACAGTAAGGGGATCATCACACACCGGGTCCTATTGTGGGGAAGCGGGGGGAGGGATAGCATTAGGAGATATACCTAATGTAAATGACGCGTTAATGGGTGCAGCACACCAACATGGCACATATATACATATGTAACAAACCTGCACGTTGTGCACATGTACCCTAGAACTTAACGTATAATAAAAAAATAAAATAAAATGGTATTCTGAAGATGTTTGAAAAAACAAATTTCTTTTAAAAGACTTCTTGTTTGTTTGTTTTTTGAGACCAAGTGTCACTCTGTTGCCCAGGTTGGAGTACGGTGGCGTGATCTTGGCTCAGTGCAGTCTCCTCTTCCCAGATTCAAGAGATTCTCCTGCCTTAGCCTCCTGAGCAGCTGGGATTACAGACACCCACCAACACACCTAGCTAATTTTTTGTATTTTTAGTAGAGATGGGTTTTCGCCATGTTGGCCAGGCTGGCCTTGAACTCCTGACCTCAAGTGATCCGTCAGCCTTGGCCTCCCAAAGTACTGGGATTACAGGTGTGAGCCACCATGCCTTACCAATTTTTGTGTTTTTAGTAGAGACCATGTTTCACCATGTTGTCCAGCCTGGCCCTGAACTCCTGGGCTCAAGCAATCCATAAGCCTCAGCCTCCCAAAGTGCTGGAATTGCAGGAGACAGCCACCTCACCCGGCTTTTTCTTTTCTTTTTTTTTTTTTTTTTGAGATAAGGTCTCACTTTTGCAAAGGCTGGAGTTCAGTGGCTTTGAACTCCTGGGCTTAAGCCATCTTCCTGTCTCACGAATAGCTAGGACTACAGGTGCCTGCCACCATGCTGACTAATTTTTTTTTTTTTTTTTTAGAAATGGAATCTTGCTATGTTGCCCAGGCTGGCCTTGAGCTCTTGGTCTCAAGACATTCTCCTGCCTGGGCCTCCCAACTGGTATTACAGGTATGGGCCAACATGCCTGGTTAAAAAGAGCAAGGACCTTTAAAACAAAAATAGGAACAAATGAACCAACATTTGGTTATGAAATTGAATTAATTACAGAATCCATATAGGATTAAATATAATAATGTCAACACAATTTCTACAAGTAGGATAAGTTTTGACTGGCAACAGTCAGAGAGAATGAACTGAAAGAGTTGAAAAATTTACCCAGAAAGACTAAGAGGTAAAAATTATGAAGCATGGATAAGAAATGTAGAGGAGAGATTGAAGGACTCTACCATATGTCACATAGAAGTTTGAGATAAAAAGAATGAAGGAATGTAAATAAGTAATATCTGAATAGATTGTAGCTGAAAAATCTCCAAAATGGAGAAAAACAGAAGTCTTTGGAAAAGTGTGTACACTAAATGCTGTGCAGGATAAAAAAGCTAAATGTGCTAAATCCACAACACGACATAAGTTTTTGATTTGTTTTGTTTTTGAGATGAGCTCTCACTCTGTCGCCCAGGCTGGAGTGCAGTGGCAGAGTCATGGCTCACTGTAGCCTCAACTTCTCGAGCTCAAGTAATCCTTCCACCTCAGCCTCCCAAGTAGCTTGGACTACAGGTGTGCACCACCATGCCCAGCTAACGTATTTTTTATTTTTATTTTTGTGGAAACAAGGTATTACCATGTTGTCTAGGCTGCTCTCAGACTCCTGGCCTCAAGCAATCCTCTTGCCTTGGCCTCTGAAAATCCTAGGATTACAGGCATAAGCCACTATGCTCAGCATATATAGTTTAGTGAAGCTACAACACATTAAAGAGAAAATATTCAAAGATACCAAGAGAAAGGATAGTAACCTAAGGACAGTAATTATATATCTCATCAGAAACAGTAGACATTGGTGCTGAGGGGTAAAAGGGATCATCAGTCTTGAATCACATAACCAGCTAAAGTATTACTCAAGAATGAGGACAAAATAAATGTTGTAGCCTGGGCAGCAAAGTGAGAACCCGTCTCTACAAAAATTAAAATTAAAAAAAAATTAGCTGAGTATGGTGGGACATGCCTGTAGTCCCAGCGACTTGAGAGGCTAAGACAGAGGATTGCTTATACCTGGAGTTCAAGGTTGCAGCTAACTATTCACTATATTCTATCAAGCCTGGGTGACAGTGAGTGACCATCTTTAAATAAATAAATAAATAAACTTTCTGACATATAAAAACTAAAAATCTTTCCCACTCACACACATTCCCTAAAATAAGAGTTAACAGATATAACTTCAACCAGAAGAAAAGTTAATCCAGGGGAGGATAGGGTTAAGGAATCAGCCATGAGCACATAAATTTATTTAAAATCAGTTGTGGAAAGAAGAATGTAAAGACATTTAGAAAGAAAAAGTGTTTCTTGAAGAGATGTCACAGGGATGTCATACTTCAGAACAACTGGCTATTCAATTAAAAAATACAATATATGTTTAAAGGAATATTACCTGCAAGGTTACAAAGTTTGTGTTAGCCTATTCATAGTGTGAAAAAAAAGCAATTTTTTTCACATTGATATCATATGCACAAAAGTGCCTATCTTCAGACAGTAGTATTACTAAGTAATAAGCATTTTGTAGAAATTTAACTTTTGAGAAATACTCTTTTTTTTGTTGTTTGTTTGTTTTTTGAGACAGAAATTTGCTCTTGTTTCCCAGGCTTGAGTGCAAAGGCATGATCTTGGCTCACTACAACCTCCGCATCCCAGTTTCAAGTGATTCTCCCACCTAGGCCTTCTGTGTATCTGGGATTACAGGCATGTGCCACCACATCCAGCTAATTTTGTATTTTTAGTAGAGACGGGGTTTCACCATGTTAGCCAGGCTAGTCTCGAACTCCTCACCTCAGGTAATCTACCCACCTTGGCCTCCCAAAGTGCTGAGATTACAGGCATGATCCACTGCGCCCGGCCAGGTTTTTTGTTTTTGTTTTTGTTTTTTAATTTTTTTTTAATATAAGACAAGATTTCCCTTATTTTTAGCTTATATCTGGGTCAAAGTGTTTTCTAGCTGGTTTGTTCTTTGACTGTGGAACATGATATTCATACTTAGTATAATGATAGCAAAGGGTTGTGTTTGCTTCAGGACAGTTGCATATTACAAAGAAGCCAATGTTTTTTGCTTTTCTGTAAAAAAAAAAAAAAAGTTTAGCAGACCAGGCATGGTGGTCTGTAATCCCAGCACTTTGGGAGGCCAAGGCAGGCAGATCATGAGGTCAGGAGTTCTAGACCAGCCTGGCCAATATGGTGAAACCCCATCTCTACTAAAAAATACAAAAATTAGCCGGGCGTGGTGGCACGTGCCTGTAGTCCCACCTACTCTGGAGGGTGAGGTAAAGAATTGCTTGAACCCAGGAGGTGAAGGTTGCAGTGAGCCGAGATTAAGCTACTGCACTCCAGCCTGGGCGACAGAGTGAGACTCCATCTCAAAAAAAAAAAAAAAAAAAAAAAAATTTTAAAGAAG
>NW_016806624.1:815924-820458 GCF_001698545.2 Rhinopithecus bieti
GAGGCAGGAGAATCACTTGAACCTGGGAGGTGGAGGTTGCAGTGAGCTGAGATCACGCCACTGCACTCCAGCCTCGCCAATAGACTGAGAGTCTGTCTCAAAAATAAACAAATAAATAAATAAATAAAATTTTAAAAATTATATTGGTTAGAAGACCTCAGAACCCAGGCGCAGTGGGTGATACCTGTAATCCCAGTGATGTAGGAGGATTGTTAGAGCCCAATAATTTGAGGCTGCAGAGATCCCACCACTGCACTCTAGCCTGGGTGACAGAGTGAGACCCTATTTCTTAAAAAATCAAACCAAACAAATGAACAAAAAAAGAAGGCTCTTCATGTTAGAGAATAAATATCTTGAAAATGTTTTAAATATCTCTTCATATTAGAGAATAAATATCTTGAAAATGTTTTAAAGGAAGGAGAGAACTTCTAGTTGTAGACTAAGAATAGACATACTTCTCTCTATTCCTTCTGTTAATTGTAGCTTAAAACTTTGCACATTATATGTGATACACATGTTAGGAAATGTCTGAAAAGTGGAGCAAAGGCAGCAGACTGCCTAGGGACTTTGGGATGCAAAGAGGGACACAGCAGTTTTTCTTTTTGCCTTGTATATACCAGACTGGATGCTAGAGAAGCTTGTAACCTTGAAAACGCCAATGGAAGGCAAGTCTCCCAAATCTTGGCTCTATCGAAAGGATGAGGAAAGAGGCAACACTGTAAGACAGAAAACTTTTCAACTATAACCACCCTACTGCACCTTAACACAATGGAAAAAGTACCACCCTACCACTACCCCTGTCCAAAAATGCCAAAAGTGGTGAACCTCAGGTTCTACCCTTGTTGAGCTATAACATGGTGTCCTGCCCCTGGGGTGATCAGAGAAGACTAAGTTGGGAGTCAGGACTTTCTTCCCTGCCAGCAGTAAGAAGGCCATGTGGTGGCTCTGAACTTACATACCCACCCAGTGGTAAAGAGGCAACCCTGTTCATTAGAGGAAGCCACGTCGGAACTTTCACCACCATCCAGGGGTAAGGAGGCCTCCTACTCTTGACTGTATAATCAGTGGAGGCCACCTGGCAATCAGTAACAAGGTGCTCCTTCCTTTCCTAGCCAGACTGGTGTCAGTGGAGGCCTTTGAAGAGGCTGAAATTCCCCAGCTGCCTAGATGTCACAAAGCACTTCTGTTTCCCTACCCCTGGGTGTCAAAAAGGCTGTGCAGGAAATGTGGACTTTCACCACTACCTGTGGTAGTAATGAGACTGTGCCCCATTTTCCTTCCATCAGAATGGTGTCAAAGGTGGCCTGCTAAAACAGAAGATTTGAGTAAGATCTAGAGTGTTATAATAACCAAAATGTCCGGGGTACAATACGTGCCCCACCAAGAACTAGGAAAATCTGAACTTTAATGAAAAAAGACAACACACAGCAACATCAAGATAAAACAGAGGGCCAGGAGCAGTGGTTCATGCCTATAATCCCAGCATCTTGGGAGGCAAAGGCAGGTGGATCATATGAAGTCAAGAGTTTGAGACCAACCTGGCTAACATGGTGAAACCCCATCTCTATTAAAAATACAAAAATTAGCTGGGGGTGGTGGCAGGTGCCTGTAATCCCAGCTACTAGGGAGGCAGAGGTAGGAGAATCGCTGGAACAAGAAAGCCAGATGTGGCAGTGAGCAAGATTGTGCCATTGCACTCCAGCCTGGGTGACAGAGCAAGATAATGTTTAACTCAGCAATTGCAAACATGCCTGAAACAAATGAAAATAGAAAGTCTCAGCAAAGAAATAGAAAATATAAAGAAGAATCATATTGAAAAGTTTAAAATAAGAAGCACAATAACCAGATTCAAGATTCGGTGATGGGCTCAATAGCAAAATGAAGAGGACAGAGGAAAGAATCAGCGAACTTGCAGACAGAACAGTAGATACGACCAGGCATGGTGGCTCACCCCTGTAATCCCGGCACTTTGGGAAGCTGAGGTGGACGGATCATGAGGTCAAGAGGTGGAGAATATCCTGGCCAACATGGTGAAACCCTGTCTCTACTAAAAATACAAAAAATACAAAAATTAGCTGGGCGTGGTGGTATGCACCTGTAGTCCCAGCTATTCGGGAGGCTGAGGCAGGAGAATCACTTGAACACAGGAGGTGGAGGTTGCAGTGAGCCAAGATCGTGCCATTGCACTCTAGCCTGGAGACAGAGTGAGACTCAGTCTCAAAAAAAAAAAAAAAAAAAAAAAACCAGAAAAACAAAGAACAATAGATAGTCCCTAATCTGATTAACAGAGACAAAATATGATGAAGTCAAATGAACAGAGCCTCAAAGACCTATGGTTCTGTAATAAAAGATCTATATTTGTGTCATCAAAGTCCCAGAAAGAGAGGAGAAAGAGGATGGGTTTTAAAATAGTGCTGAACATTTCCCAAATTTGGTAAAAAGTGTAAACCTACAGGTTCAAAAAGCTGAGAGAACCCCAGCTCAGGAAAGGATACACCTAAATAAGTCTACACCAAGACACATTGTAAGTAAACTGAAAATAGAAGGCAAAGAAAAAGTCTTAAAAGCATTGAGAGAGAAAGGATACCTTACCTATGGGAAAAAACAGTTGGGAGGATAGTAGATTTTCATGAAGTACCAAGGAGGCCGGAAGGAAGTGGCTCAACGTTTTTCAATTGCTCAATGAACTGTCAGCCCTGTCAGATATCATTTATCTGGTAAAATTACCCCTTAGGAACGAGGGGGAAATAAATACATACGAGATGAAGGAAAACTAAGAGAGTTTGTTGCTAGCAGACCTACCCTAAAAGAAGGCTAAAGAAAGTTCCTGGCTGGGTGCAATCTCACTCCTGTAATCCCAACACTTTGGGAGACTGAGGCCTGCCAAGCTGAGGCCAGGAGGACAGCTTGAACCTGGAGTTCAAGATAAGCCTGGGCAATAAAGTGAGACCACATTCTCTATTTAAAAAAAAGAAAGTCCTGAAACATAAAGAGAATCATAAAAGAAGGAATCTTGGAACATTACGAAAGAAGGACAACAGGAAAGAGCAAAAATGTGACCAAATGCAAGACTGGGTATGTTGACTCACACCCGTAATCCCAACACTTAAGGAGGTTGAGGTGAGAGGACTGCTTGAAGCCAGGAGTTTGAGACCATTCTGGGCAACATGGCAAGACCCTGTGTCTACAAAAAATAAATTAGCCAGGCGTGGTGTCGTGTGCCTGTAGTCCTAGTTACTAAGGAGCCTAAGGCAGGAAGATTGCTTGACCCAGGAATTTGAGGTTATGGTGAGCCATGATCAATGCCACTGCACTGCACCCCGGGTGGAGTGAGACCCTGTCTCAAAAAAGAGACAGAATCAGACCCTGTCTTTAAAAAAAAAAAAGAAAAGAAAAGAAAGAAAGGAAGATATATGACCAAATACAATAGTTTCCTTCTTGAATTTTCTAAGTTATGTGTCCATGATTGAAACAAAACGTATAACAATGTATGATGTGATTCTCAGTGATGTAGAGGAAATATTTAAGACAATTATAAATGGGGAAAGGTAAAGATATTTAAAGAAAGGTAGGGTTTTACTTCATTCAAACTGATAAAATGTTAATACCAGTAGACTGGTAAGTTATGTAAGTCTTATGTAAATGTAATAAATAAAGCAATCACATACAAAAAACATATATAAAGAGATATGCCATCAATCCCTAGATGTATTCCTTGAAGGTTGGGAATATATCTATATTTGTATATTGATAAATATTTACATAACATTAGAGATATATAGTATATAAAAATGTTTCAGAAAATATTAAAGATATTTTAAAAGTAAGTTATTTCTAGGCTAGGGTAGCAAATGATAATGTAAGGAAATTGTAGCCTAGTCTTATGAACATAGATGCAAAATCCAACAGAAAATACTAGAAAAACAATTCATACCTCTTATACATACAGTATAAGAAATTTACAGACAACAAAAAAAGTAGCAGAAACCTCTGCAGACACAAACGACTCTGTCTGATAGCTTTGAAGAGAGCAGTGGATCTCTCAGCACGGAGCTTGAGATCTGAGAAGGGACAGACTGCCTGCTCAAGTGGGTCCCTGACCCCTGAGTAGCCTAACTGGTGAGACATCCCCCACTAGGGGCAGACTGACACCCTACACCTCACATGGTGGAGCATACCCCTGAGAGGAAGCTTCCAAAGTAAGAATAAGACAGGTACACTCGCTGTTCAGCAATATTCTATCTTCTGCAGCCTCTGCTGCTGATACCCAGGCAAACAGGGTCTGGAGTGGACCTCAAGCAATCTCCAACAGACCTATAGCTGAGGGTCCTGACTGTTAGAAGGAAAACTATCAAACAGGAAGGACACCTACACCAAAATCCCATCAGTATGTCACCATGATCAAAGACCAGGGGCAGATAAAACCACAAAGATGGGGAAAAAGCAGGGCAGAAAAGCTGGAAATTCAAAAAATAAGAGTGCATCTCCCCTTGCAAAGGAGCGCAGCTCATCGCCAGCAACGGATCAAAGCTGG
>NW_016806624.1:824208-836095 GCF_001698545.2 Rhinopithecus bieti
AAAAAAAAAAAAAAAAAAAAAAAAAGAAATAGGGTCTTGTTCTGTTGCCCAGGCTGCAGTGCAACGGCACAGTCATAGCTCACTGCAGCCTTGAACTCCTGGTCTGAAGTGATCCTCCCACCTCACCCTCAAAAAGTGCTGGAATTACAGGCATGAGCCACCGGCCTGCCTTTTTATTGGAACATTTAGTTCATTTATGTTTACAGTAGACAGACTTCTAAAACCCTGTTCAATAATTTTCACCTCCTGGTATCCCTGGCCTTGCGTTATCCCCTTCCCATTAGATGTGGACCAGGGAACTTATGACTTGTTTTTAATGAATCAATAGAACAAAGGGACATGACTTCTGAGACTAGGTTACAAAAGACTGTGACTCCTATCTTGCTGTCATTCTGTTGCTCTTTCTCCTTTGCTTACTTTGACGAGGTCAACTGCCATGTTGTGATTGTCCATATTGTAGTTTCTTATCACTAAGAGTGACTGCTTCTAACAGCCCATGAGGAACTAAATTATTATTATTGTTTTTTGAGATGGAGTCCCAGTCTGTCACCCAGGCTGGAGTGCAGTGGGCCAGTCTTGGCTCACTGCAACCTCCACCTCCTGGGTTCAAGTGATTCTCCTGTCTTAGACTCCTGAGTAGCTTGGATTATAAGCATGTGCCACTATGCCTGGCTAATTTTTGTATTTTTAGTAGAAATGGGGTTTCACCATGTTTGCCAGGCTGATCTTGAACTCCTGACCTCAGGTAGTCCGCCTTCCTTGGCCTCCCAAAGTGCTGGGATTACAGGCTTGAGCCGCCGCACTTGACCACTTTTTAAATTTTATTTTTATTTTTTGGAGACAGAGTCTCCCTCTGGTCGCCCAGGCTGGAGTGCAGTCGCACGATCTAAGCTCACTGCAACCTCCGCCTCCTGGGATCAGTCAGTTCTCTACCTCAGCCTCCCGAGTACCTGGGATTACAGGCGCCCGCCCCCATGCCCAGCTTTTTTTTTTTTTTTTTTTTGGAGAGATAGGGTTTCACCATCTTGGCCAGGCTGGTCTTGAACTCCTGACATTGTGATCTACCCGCCTCGGCCTCCCAAAGTGCTGGGATTACAGGCGTGAGCCATCGCACCCGGCCTTTTATTTTCATAGTAAAATATACTCATAAGTACTTAGAAAAAAAAAAAGGGAAGTATTAAAATGAAAATTTAAAACCCCACCACCCAGAGATAACCACTTGTAACCTTTTTTGTATTACTTAACCTTGATCCTAACTCTATGACATGTGCTAGAAAATATGAAATTATGATCCTAATTGTATGAAGTGTTTATATATGCATTTTACATATATGCTTATAATGTTCTTTATGATTATATTATATAATGAGCTCTGCTTGTTTTACTCTTCGTTGTATTTTACTCATAACTAGGTAATATTAGAAAAAACATTTTCAAGGCTACTGGACTATTAAAGTAGGAGTACCATCATTTATTTCACAATTTTTCTGTTATTGGTTATTGAGGTTGTTTCTAGTCTTTCACTCTTAGAAATAGCACCATGATCAATGTCTTTATATAAATTCCTAGAAATAGAGACACTAGGTCAAAGAGTGTAAGTGTTTTATTTTGTTTTGTTTGAGATTTTAGCCCAGGCTGAAATGCAGTGGTGAAATCATGGCTCACTGCAGCCTCAACCTCCCTGGCTCAACTGATCCTCCCACCTTAACCTCCTAAGTAGCTGAGACTACAGGTGTGCCCCACCACACCTGGTTAATTTTTTGTATTTTTTGTAGAGATGGGGTTTTATCCTGTTGCCCAGACTGGTCTAAAACTTCTGGGCTCAAGCAAATCCACTCACCTTGACCTCCCAGAGTGCTGGAATTACAGGTGTGAGCCACCTTGCCTGGCCGCTAAGGCTCTTGATTCATATTGCCAAATGCCTTTCCAGAAAGGTTGAAGCAATTTCTACACCCACCAGCAGTGTATGAGAGTGCCCGTTTTATGGAACCCTTGCCAACAATGAGTATTTTTTAAAATTTTGTCTATTTGATAAAAAATTCTTGTTTTAATTTATATTTCTAGGATTATAAGTGAAATGGAACTTTTTTTGTAGCTTACTGGCTGTTTGTATTTCTTCTTTTGTGAATTTTCTCTTTGTTTCCTTGATCATTATTCTAGAACAGTACTGAATAGACATCTAATGCGAACTATGTAATTTTATGATAAATTTTCTTATGGCCTCGTTAAACAAGTTAAATGAAACAGGTGAAATAAATTTTAATGATAAAATTACTTTAGTAATAACAATCTTAATAATAAAATTTATTTAACTAAATACACCCCAACTATTATCATTTCAACATGGGCACTAGCTACATTTCAAGTGCTCTTGTGAGCAGTGGCTACTATATTAGACAGTGCAGATTCAGAACATTTCTGAATGTTCTGGAAAGTTCAACTGGACAGCACTAGCATGGAGCTACAGCTTTTGATTTTTTTTTATAAGGAAACTTTATATATTTAGTTATTTGTCTATCCTATTTTTTGTAGTTTTTTCCAGTAGGCCATTAACCTTTTAATTTTGTTTATTCTTTTTATTTACTTATATTCAAACAATATAGGTGGATCTGTCATTCCCTTTGTTGTCTATTCCGTTGTGTTAGGTTTACCTTTTCCGAGATAGTTAATTCTTCACCTATATTTTCTCCCCTCACCTCCCTTGTTTTTACAGACAGGGCCTCACTATGTTGCTCATGTTGTAGTGCAGTAGCTATTCGCAGGCATGATCATTGCACACTACAGCTTCAAACTCCTGGCCACAAGTCATCCTCCTGCCTTGGCCTCCCAAGAAGCTAGGACTACAGGGACACACTACTGAACCAGGCTACCCTAGATTTTTTAATGGCTTCATTTGTAATGCAATTATTTAATCCTGAAATTTATCACATTATTTTAAAACTGTACCTGATTTATCAAGAAACTTACTATGGTTGCATGTCTATCAATTTCTCCGTGGAGTTTCTAAGAGTTTCTATCTCAAGTATTTTGATGCTGTGTTATTTAGTGCATAACAGTTTGGGATTGTTGATCATTGTAAATGACTGTGATTCTCCTGGTCCTTTGTAGCAGTGTTTGTTTTTACTCTACTCTATTTGAAATTCATATTGTCACCCCTGGTTTGGGTGGCAGCATTTTCCTAAGAAATCATTGCCCAAGCTTTAATTTTTCATCTTCCAATTTTATTTTGCATATACTTTTGGAATTATTATTATTATTATTTTGAGACAGAGTCTCACTCTGTCTCCCAGGCTGGAGTGCCAGTGGCGTTATCTTGGCTCATTGTAACCTCCACCTCCGAAGTTCAAGTGATTCTCCTGTCAGCCTCCCGAGGTAGCTGGGATTACAGACATCTACTACCACGCCAAGCTAAGTTTTACAATTTTAGTAGCGATGGAGTTTTACCATGCTGGCCAGGCTGGTGTTGAATTCCTGGCCTCAAGTGATTCACCCACCTCAGCCTCCCAAAGTGCTGGGATTACAGGTATAAGCCACTGCACCCATCCTTTTGTAATTATTTTTGTAACTGTGATTTAATCTTAACTCTGTTAAATTGATTTTTTTCTTATTGCTGGTCCTTTTATATGTCAGTTTCTCCCATTTTTGAGTTGTTATTTTTTATATCACTTAGACTACAGATATATGCCTTCGGTAATTATTTTCAAATATATATCTTATAGTCAGTACTCCATAAATATTTCCTGAATAAAATAATAAATGAAGGAAGGAAGGAAAGAAGGAAGGATGTTAAGCCTTTACACATCATAGAATGTCTTTCTGTTCTGTGGTAAAAGCATATATCTTTTATGATAAATCTACTTTTACTCTTGAATGATGGTCTCATGTCTCTCTCTTTTTTTTTCAACAAACTTAATTTTTTAGCTTTTATTTTCTTTAAAACATTTAAACATTTTGCCAGAATATGTCTAGGTTTTGGTTTCTTTACATTGATTTTACCTGGAAAAGAATGAGACTTTTAATCTTCCAATATAAGTCATTCTTAAATTCAGGAAAGTTTTTTTCTGATATGTATTTGTCTGTTTTTGTACAGTTGTTCTGAATCTATTTTCAGGAATATGACTAATTTTGAGATTGGATCCCCAGGTTCTAGCCCTCATATCAATAATTAATTTTCATCTGCTTGCTCATTTTATGTATATTTAGAAGGATTTTTGGCAAATGACATAAGGTGAGGAATTAAGTTTTTTTTCTAACTAGCTTGCCTTCTCAAAACTGAAAAAAAAAAGTTTATTTTCTATAGCTTTCATTCTGTTTTATTTTTTAATTAATTTTTTATTTTTTATTTTTATGGGCACATAGTAGGTGTATATATTTATAGGGCACATGAGATATTCTGATACCGGCATGCAATGTGTAATAATCACATCAGAGTAAATGTGATATCCATCACTTCCAGCATTTCTCTTTTGTTTCACAAACAATCTAATTATACTTTTTTGGTTATTTTAAAATGTACCATTAAATTATATTTGACTGTAGTCACCCTGTTGAACTAGCAAATACTAGGTCTTATGCATTCTTTTGAAAAATTTTTATTTTAAATTATTTTTTGTAGACCCAGGGTCCCCATATGTTGCCCAGGCTGGTCTTGAACTCCTGGGCTTAAGCAGTCCTCTACCTTGGGCTCCCAAAGTGCTGGGATTACAGCCACTATGCCCAGCCATGCATTTCTTTATTATTTTGTACCCATTAACCATCCCCACTTCTCTTCAACGCCCTGCCCCCCACCATCCTTCCCAGCCTCTGGTAACCATATTTCTACTCTCTGTCTCCATGAGTTCAATTGTTTTTATTTTTACCTTCCACAAATAAGTGAGAATGTTTGAAGTTTGTCTTTCTGTGCCTGGCTTATTTCACTTGACATAATGACCTCCTGTTCCATTTATGTTGTTGGCAGTGATAGGATCTCATTCTTTTTTATGGCTGAAGAGTAACTTCATTGTAGAGTATTCCATTGCATACCACATAGTTATGATTGCTAGTGAGGTTGAACACTTCATTATTTATTTATTGGTCTTAGCTTGTTTTCTCCCGTGACTTGCATATTTATGGCATTTTCCATTTTTTTGGTCTGTCTCTCATAGATTTGTGAGAATTATTTAATGAGAGATATTTATTCTATTTCAATTATATGTATTGCAAATCCTCCCAATCTCTGGTTTATATTTTTCACTTTTTAATGATCTTTTAATTTTCATTTAATAAAGTAAAACTCATCAGTCTTTTCCTTTATGCTTTGAGTCTTTGCACTTATTTAAGAAATTCTACAATAATTAGAAAATATTTATTTTTACTATATGAGATTCAAATCCCATCATATTGAAGGAGTAAAATGTATCATATTGAAAGTATATGCAATTTGGCCAGGCGTGGTGGCTCACGCCTGTAATCCTAGCACTTTGGGAGGCAGAGGGAGGTGGATCACTTGAGGTCAGGAGTATGAGACCAAACTGACCAACATGGTAAAACCCCGTCTCTACTAAAAATACAAAAATTAGCCGAGCACAGTGGCATGAGCCTGTAATCCCAGTTACTTGGGAGGCTGAGGCACAAGAATTGCTTGAACCTGGGAGGCAGAGGTTGCAGTGAGCTGAGATCACACCCTGGGCGACAGAGTGCGACTCTGTCTCAAAAAAAAAAAAAAAAAAAAAAGTATATGGAATTTGGTTTTAACATTTTATTTTTTTTAGAAACAAGTTCTTGCTCTGTCACCCAGGCTGGAGTATAGTGGCAGCATCATAACTCATTGTAACCTCAAACTCCTGGGCTCAAGCAATCCTCCTATCTCAACCTCTCAAGTAGCTAGGACTACAGGTGTGCACCAGTATACCCAGCTAATTTTTAAAAAAATTTTTTGTAGAGTCAGTGTCTTGCTATGTTGCCCACTCTCGTCTGAATTCCCACTTCAACTTCCCAAAGCAAGAGATTTCAGGTATGAGTCACCATGGGAGTTTGGTTTTAATGTGTTACATCTAGTTTTAATATCTCAGAGGTTGAATTAATAATTCATCATCTTTAGAGAGAGTCACCTGCTTCAATGCAGTGATTAATTCCCAGCAAGTATACCATCAGAATTCTTCATGTCATCATTCTTCTGAAAACACAAGCAGTCTAATTTTAAGAAATGACTTAGTTTTCAACTTAAACATTTAAGTTTAATTTATAGGTTAATGTATTAAAATTTTTAAGGGTTTGTTCTTGCCTCTATAAATTCCTCAATCCTGTTCTTTGGCTGTCAAATTCTTCTGCCTTTGCTTCTAGTTTTCAGTTTCTGAAATATACACCTATATATAAATAAATTTCTTCCTCTCCCCAATTTCCATTTATTCCATCTTTGGTTTCCTGAACAGGGTTCACTTAAATTTATTAGTTTTCTAAAGACTCCTCTAACTTTTTTAGGAGGGTGTGACTATGGAGTTTGCTGTCAACTCTATTCTGCCCATAATCTTCATTTCTTAATTAAATGAAGAAAGGAAAGAAAAGCTGGAGGGAATGAATGATGGGAAACCTGGGTCCCCTGAGGAAGGATCCCACTACACTACTGACAATTTATGCTGTTAATCTTTTTCCCATCCTTCCCCAAGGAGACCTCTGGCCTTTTACCAGAGTAACTGCACTGGGGAAAGGGGAATGATCAGACTTTTCAGGGACTTACTGGATACTGGCTCTGAGCTGACATTGATTCCAGGCGACCCAAAACATCATTGTGATCCTCCAGTTAAAGTAGGGGCTTATGGAGGTCAGGTACTTAATGGAGTTTTAGCTCAAGTCCCCAGGAGTCCAGTGGGTCCCTGTACTCATCCTGTGGTCATTTCCCTAGTGTCAGAATGCATAATTGGCATAGACATACTTAGCAGCTGGCAGAATCCCCACATTGGCTCCCTGACCAGTAGGATGAAGGCTATTATGGTAGGAAAGGCCAAATGGAAGCCATTAGAGCTGCCTCTACCTAGAAAAATAGTACGTTAAAAACAATATTGTAAAACAAACAAAACAACAACAAAAACGAATATCACATCCCTGAAGGGAGTGCAGAGATTAGTGCCACCATCAAGGACTTGAAAGACGCAGGGGTGGTGATTCCCACCACATCTCCATTCAGCTCTCCTATTTGGCCTGTACAGAAGAGAGATGAATCTTGGAGAATGACAGAGCATTATAAGCTTAACCAAGTGGTGACTACAATTGCAGCTCCTGTGCCAGATGTGGTTTCATTGCTTGAACAAAGTAATACATCTCCTGGTACCTGGTGTGCAGCCATTGATTTGGCAAGTGCCTTTTCCTCCATTCCTGTTTGTAAGACCCATCAGAAGCAATTTGCCTTCAGCTGGCAAGACCAGCAATATACCTTCACTGTCGTACCTCAGGGGTATATCAGCTCTCCGACTTTGTGTCATAATCTTGTTTGCAGAGATCTTGATCACTTTTCCCTTCCGCAGGACATCACACCGGTTCATTACATTGATGACAGTATGTGACTGGATCTAGTGAGCAAGAAGTAGCCAATAAACTGGACTTATTGGAGAGACATTTGCATGCCAGGGGATGGGAAATAAATCTAACTAAAATTCAGGGACCTTCTACCTCAGTAAAATTTCTAGTGGTCCAGTGGTGTGGGGCCTCTTGAGATATTCCTTCTAAGGTGAAGGATAAGTTGCTGCATTTGCCCCTTCCTACAACCAAGAAAGAGGGACAACGCCTAGTGGGTCTATTTGGATTTTGGAGGCAACACATTCCTCATTTTGGTGTATTACTCCAGCCCATTTATTGAGTGCCCCAAAAGGCTGCCAGTTTTGAGTAGGGTCCAGAACAGGAGAAGGCTCTGCAACAGGTCTAGGCTGTTGTGAAAGCTGCTCTGCCACTTGGGCCATATGACCTAGCAGATCCAATGGTGCTTGAGATGTCAGTGGCAGATAGGGATGCTATTTGGAGCCTTTAGCAGGTCCCCATAGGTGAATCACAGCAGAGGCCTCTAGGATTTTGGAGCAAGGACCTGTCATCTTCTGCAGATAAGTATTCTCCTTTTGAGAGACAGTTCTTGGCTGGTAGAAACTAAATGTTTGACTGTCGGTCATCAAGTCACCATGCAACCTAAACTGTCATAAACTCGTGCTTTCTGGTCCATCTAGCCATAAAGTGGGGGCATGCACAGCAGCATTCCATCATCAAATGGAAGTGGTATATATGTGATCAGGCTTGAGCAGGTCCTGAGGACACAAGTAAGTTATGTGAGAAAGTGGCTCAAATGCCAATGGTCCCTGCTCTTGCCACCTAGCTCTCTTTCCCCCAGTCTGCACCAATGGCCTCATGGGGAGCTCTCTTTGAACAGTTGAAAGAGGAAGAGAAGACAACGGTCTGGTTTACAGATGGTTCTGCACGATATGCAAGCACCACCCAAAAGTGGACAGCTGCAGCACTACAGCTGCTTTCTAGAACATCACTGACGGACAGTGGTGAAGGGAAATTTTCCCCTTGGGCAGAACTTCGAGCAGTGCACCTGGTTGTGCAGTTTGCATGGAATGAGAAATGGCCAGATGTGCGATTATATACTGATTCATGGGCTGTAGCAAATGGTTTGGCTGGATGGTCAGGGACTTGGAAGAAGCATGATTGGAAAATTAGTGATGAAGAAATTTGGGGAAGAGGTATGTGGATGGACCTCTCTGAGTGGTCAAAAACTATATTTGTATCTCTTGTGAGTGCTCACCAAAGGTGACCTCAGCAAAGGAGGATTTTAATAAGTGGATAGGATGACTTATTCTGTGGACATCACTCAGCCCCTTTCCCCAGCCACCCCTGTCATCACCCAATGGGCCCATGAACAAAGTGCCCATGATGGCAGGGATGGAGGTTACACATGGGCTTGGGAACATGGACTTCCACTCACCAAGGCTGACCTGGCTATGACCACTGCTGAGTGCCTGATTTGCCAGCAGCAGAGACTAACACTGAGCCCTTGATATGGCGCCATTCCTTGGGGTGATCAGCCAGCTACTTGGTGGCAGGCTGATTATATTGGACCTCTTCCATCATGGAAAGGGCAGCAGTTTGTCCTTACCAGAATAGACACTTAACTCCAGATATGGGTTTGCCTATCCTGCATGGAATGCCTTGTCCACCATCATAGTATTCTGTATAGCATTGCCTCTGACCAAGGCACATACTTTACGGCTAAAGAAGTGCGGCAGTATGTTCATGCTCTTGGAATTCACTGGTCTTCTCCTTATCATTTTGAAGCAGCTGGATTGATAGAACAGTGGAATGGCCTTTTGAAGTCACAATTACAACACCAACTAGGTGACAGTACTTTGCAGGGCTGGTGCAGAGTTCTCCAGAAGGCTGTGTATGCTCTGAATCAGTGTCCAATATAAGGTACAGTTTCTCGCATAGCCAGGATTCACGGGTGCAGGAATCAAGGAAGTGGAAGTGGCACCACTCACCATCACCCCTAGTGGCCCATTAGAAAAATTTTTGCTTCCTATTCCGGCGACATTACATTCTGCTGGCCTAAAGGTCTTAGGTCCAGAGTGGAGGGTGCTGCCACCAGGAGACACAACAATGATTCCATTAAACTGGAAGTTAATATTACCACCCAGACACTTTGGGCTCCTCCTACCAGGCTAAGAAGGGAGTTACAGTGTTGCCTGGGGTGATTGACCCAGACTATCAAGATGAAATCAGTCTACTCCTCCTTACCTCCATTAGGTAAGGAAGAGTATGTGTAGAATGCAGGAGATCCCTTAGGGCCTCTCTTAGTATTACCATGCCCTGTGATTAAGGTCAATGGGAAACTGCAACAACCCAATTCAAGCAGGACTAAAAATGACTCAGACCCTTCCAGAATGAAAGTTTGGGTTACTCTACCAGGTACAAAACCACGACCTGCTGAGGTGCTTGCTGAAGGCACACGGAATACAGAATGAGTAGTAGAAGAAGGTTGTCATGAGTACCAGCTATGACCACCGTTGCCAGTTGCAGAAACAAGGACTGTAATTTTCATGAGTATTTCCTCCTTATTTTATTAAGAACATGTTTATACATGTATACAATTGTACTAAGAAAATATCTTCATTTTCCTTTTTCCTTTATCGTGTGGCATGAAATTTATTGACTTCATATCAGTATTTAAGTGGCAACTTTATGTAATAGCAGTTAAAGGATTAGTGTGCTTCCGGTTTTACAAAGGATAGTGATAGCTGTATTATGTTAGGCATAATTATGACCTTATTATTGTCTTTATTTGAAGATTATGTATGATTTCGGGAGATGTGTATGAGTTCAAGTTGGCAAAAGGTAGACGTCTGATGGTTAATGTTGAGTGTCAACTTGATTGGATTGAAGGATGCAAAGTATTGTTCCTGGATGTGTCTGTGAGGGTGTTGCCAAAGGAGATTAACATTTGAGTCAGCAGACTGGGAGAGGAGGACCCACCCTCAAGCTGGGTGGGCACAATCTAATCAGCTGCCAGTATGGCTAGAATAAAAAGCAGACAAAAGAACGTGGAAGTACTAGACTGACTGAATCTTCCAGCCTCATCTTTCGTGCTGGATGCTTCCTGCCCTCAAACATCGGACTCCAAGTTCTTCAGCTTTTGGACTCTTGGACCTATACCAGTAGTTTGCCAGGGGCCCTTGGGCCTTTGGTCACAGACTGAAGACTGCACTGTCAGCTTCTCTATGTTTGAGGTTTTGGGACTTGGACTGGTGTCCTTGCTTCTCAGCTTGCAGATGGCCTATTGTGGAACTTCACCTTATGATCGTGTGAGTCAATACTCCTTAATAAAATCCCCTTCATATATACATCTGTCCTATTAGTTCTGTCCCTCTAGAGAACCCGGACTAATATAGCTTCTATTTTTTTGGTTTTTGAAATATATACATATAAACAAATTTCTTCCCTCCCCAATTTCCATTTATTTCATCTCTGGTTTCCTGAATGGGGTTCACTTAAGTATATTAGTTTTCTAAAGACTGCTAGCGTTTTTTGTTTTTTTTTTTAGATGTGACTAAGGAGTTTCCTATCAACTCTATTCTGCCCATAATTTTCATTTCTTAATTAAACGAAGAAGGAAAAGAAAAGCTGGAAGGAAAAGTTTGAAAGAGAAAAAAATTGGTCTCTATAATAATTTTCAAGAATTTTTATTGCAACTAAAATTCTTTCAGTGTTTATGAAGAAAAAAATGGATGGGTATAGTACATACATTTCCATGGTAACAGAAGTGTTAAATACAAGATACTTGTATTTAAATATCTTGTATTAATTTAAATACATTGTATTAAAATGGTAAGATATACCTGTAATCCCAGCACTTTGGGAGGCCCAGACAGGCGGATCACGAGGTCAGGAGATTGAGACCATCCTGGCTAACACGGTGAAACCCCGTCTCTACTAAAAATACAAAAAATTAGCCGGGCTTGATGGCGGGCGCCTGTAGTCCCAGCTACTCTGGAGGCTGAGGCAGGAGAATGGCGTGAACCCGGGAGGCGGAGCTTGCAGTGAGCCGAGATCGTGCCACTTCACTCCAGCCTGGGTGACAGAGCGAGACTCTTTCAAAAAAAAAAAAAAAAAAAAAAACTTAGCTGGGGATGGTGGTTCATGCCTGTAGTCTCAGCTAAAGTATGTATTTTATTTTTTTTATTTTTTTTATTTTTTATTTTTATTATACTTTAAGTTCTAGGGTACATGTGCATAACGTGCAGGTTTGTTACATATGTATACCTATGCCATGTTGGTGTGCTGCACCCATCAACTCGTCAGCACCCATCAATTCATCATCTAAATCATGTATAACTCCCCAATGCAATCCCTCCCTCCTCCCCCCTCCCCC
>NW_016806624.1:838439-840077 GCF_001698545.2 Rhinopithecus bieti
TTTTTTTTTTTTTTTTTTTTTTACATTTGTATATGTTTGAAATTTTCTGCAATGCAGTTAAAATATTTACACAAACAGGCCGGGCGCGGTGGCTCACGCCTGTAATCCCAGCACTTTGGGAGGCCGAGGCGGGCGGATCACAAGGGCAGGAGATCGAGACCATGGTGAAACCCCGTCTCTACTAAAATACAAAAAAAAAAATTAGCCGGGCGCGGTGGCGGGCGCCTGTAGTCCCAGCTACTCGGGAGGCTGAGGCAGGAGAATGGCGTGAACCCGGGAGGCGGAGCTTGCAGTGAGCCGAGATCGCGCCACTGCACTCCAGCCTGGGCGACAGAGCGAGACTCCGCCTCAAAAAAATAAAAAAAATAAATAAAAATAAAAAATTTTTACACAAACATATATATATATACACACATATATAAAGTTAAATTGACAGTTCACCATTTCCCACCCTAATCAATTTTCACCAGTTGTTCACAGTATTCTTGACCCAATCACTTGGAGACAGAATCTGCTGGAAAAGTTTCATTACTCTGTTTAGACACAGGATGGCACTCTTTGAATAAGTAATTAGCCAAAGTCCACTCCCACTAAGTAAGCTCCTCTACAAGCTGCTACTTTTTAGGGCAGTTTATCTTAGTTGAGGGTAAAATCTTTTCAGAGAGCTTATATAGATGTTTACTGCTCATACCTTTATTTTGTGTGTGTGTGCTGGCTGTCCCTATTTACTGCCAGTACTTGAAAAATTAAGGAAGGTTAAGGTTCAAAACTATTTAAATAGTAATTTGATGCCTACTTTTCTTATTTTTGGTGTTTACAATTATTGCTATATTTTGCTGCCTCATGTATTTCACATATATGTACACACACATATGTACACATACAAATACACACACATACATACATACATATGAATCATCTTTATTTAAAACTCAAGGCCAACTATTGAACAGATTTCTACATTTTAAATGGCATTTAGCCAAATACTACTGATTAACGTCAGGATGAGGACTATTGACTGTGGACAGATGCTTTCCACTTTCAACCCTTGAAGAATTGAAATAACTGTATTCTTGGACGTTCTCGGTCTGATTCATGCCTCCTTTTAGCCAACTATTCATAGATTCACCAGAAGAATTACACCTACTACCTCCGGCGTAGGAAGAAAAAAAAAAATCAAATGGGCAATAATGTTAGCAGAAGCTTGAAATTTAAGAGCCGGTGTTCGGAAAGATCATTCTTCCTACCCCCTTCCCCCTGGTCCAATTCTTCTTTCTGGTTCTGGGCATCGGAAATCGACTTGGCATTAACTAAGGACTGGAATTTCAAGGCGTCAATTTTCCCCTGCCCCCAACCTCGGAAACTCTTAAACAGCTCTCTATTCTACACTCAATGGTAGAGACAGATAAATGATGCAGCAGATTACACCGTTGAAAGGCAACATTTGTCCTGAGCTATTTTCACATTTTTTCCTGTTTCCGATGTATGTGCCAGACTTTGTTTGCTTGCTTAGGGCATGGAAAACACTGGGCATTTTCTCCCCAGTGGCAGGTTTCTCTCAGCAAATGAAAGTGAAAGTGCTACATTGTAGCGGTATTTTATCCTTAAAGTCTGGACTGGTAGCTGGTGTGTGGGGGG
>NW_016806624.1:840639-880244 GCF_001698545.2 Rhinopithecus bieti
GGGGGTGGGAGGGAGGTCCTATTTCGGATTTATTTTCATTTGGGCATCATTGAAGTTTCATTCAATGGACTGACTTTAAAAAAATACACTCCACTTGTGGCTTTTCCCGGTTGCACTTTAAAACACCATCCAGTCTCACCCTCATCTGGAAATAATGCAAGCTTCTTTCTTCCCCCGCTCCCTCCTCCCCTACATTTTTTTTTTTTTAAAGCTCCACATAACCTGAAGTCGATAATCAGATGGAAAATGTGCTGGTATTGGTTTACTTTAGTTTACTTTTCCTTTTGGTGCTAACCTTACTTGCTGAAGTATGTATAAAACACAGGCATTTTGTACACTTGTAGCTACTGAGGCTTGATGTCTGCCTGCTCCACGAATCTAAGCTTTAAGTTTCCTCAGAGGCACTGTTTACGTGCAAGTTTTAACATTTTGATTGTGTGGAGTTCAAAAATAAAATTACACAGAGAATGACACCAGAGATCTTAACAGTGACATTAGTCCATCTAAAGTCATTCATCCTTCTCCCTCCCCCTTCCTTTTTCCAAGAAACAACTAATAGCAAACCAGGCTAGAATTTCTAAGAGAGTTTAGAGGAGGAGGAGGAAAAGAGGCGGAGTGAGATAGGAGAGAGGTTAGAGAGGCCAGAATTTCTCTCATTCACAGTGTGGAAAAGTTGACATTGTCTAAGCCCTTCTGAATGGCTGGTAGTTGGTTACCCCGATTGTACCTCTACCTCCCCTCCCCCTCCACGTGACGACCCAGGACACATGCGCACCCGACGCAGCCCAGGCACATCTGCAGACTGACGTCAGTGCTCTGCCTCCGAGGAAAAGCTGCCAAAATTTTCTCCTGCTGCAATTCAAGTTGGCTGGGGGCCGGTAGTGAGATCTAGGGCTACTTCAACAAAACTTTGCTGCCCTTCCTGCTCCTCTTGTCTTCTTTTCTCCTGATACCTTTTGATGCTCTGCACATGTTATTTGCATAGCAAAGGCACTAAGCTTTCCAGGAAGAGAGGGCACCACTTCCACCCCCAATAAGTCTTTTTTCCCGTCTTTTCTTTCTTTTCCTTTCCTTTTTTGGGGGGTGGGGAGGGAGAGAAAGGGGGTTTGCAAAGGCAGCATCTCAGAGTGATAGCCTAGATGTATTGAAGGCATCTCTTATTCTGCCAAATCGGAAAGTCAGTTCTCTAAAGCCCGGGTTAGCCAGACCATAGGGTTTTATTCTGGCTGCAGAATAACTGACTGGTGTGGCTTTGCAAAGGGGGGCAAAAAATTAAAAAAAAAAAAAATTGAAAAAAGTTAGAGAGGAGAAGGGAGTACGTGAGTCGTCCAGTGCAATCTCTATTGTCTGAAACTTACTTTTTATCAGAATTTGAAGATGAAAACGGTAAGGAAGACTTAACAATATTCAATGAAGCTTTTTTTTTTTTTTAAACCAACAGCTTGTGCTTTGCTTGTCTTCCGAATAACGCTTAGAAAACTTTTTTTCTGTGTGTGTGTTTTGGTTTTTTTTCTTTTTCTTTTTTTTTTTTTCTTTTTTTTTTTAAATGGCAATGAGTGAGCTTGACTGAACTCATTTTACAAATAGATATCTTTTTAACTCCAGACTTGTCGGGGGTTGTAGAATTCTGGGACTTGCAATTATTTTATGATGCAAAAAATACGTTTATTTTATGAATATACATACATGTTTTGTGAAGTGGACTTGATTATGATTATTGTAATCTTTTAACTGATCACCAAATAGTAATCCGGAAGGTAATAATGATGTGTGTGTTTTAAATTGATTTCCAGTTTTCTTAAAGAAAAGTCTTCTGCATTTTGTAGTTTCATGTCAGTGTCGTAAGTCTTCAGACAAGTGCATATTTTATGCTTGGACTCAGAGGGTAGCATTAATGTGCTAGCTGTAGCCCCGATGCTCTAGGACATGTTAAGCTCTTAATAGGCTAATCAAAGAGATGGAAGCGTGTGTTTTTGATTTACTTTTGGCCACTTGAGACGTGCTAGACTCATAACCCTCCGGAGCCTTGTTTATCGGGGTATGTCTGTATATATGGTGTATGGGACCAAAGTTCAGGGATTGAGGAGGGAGAGCGAGAGTGCGAGAATGGGGTATTGGAAAGCCTCTTTCTGATAATATGTGCTACAATTCCTGTCTTTGATGCTTTCTTTCCTTGTACTAGAGGAAAAGTGAGCGAGAGATTGAGAAAGCGCACTGAGAGGGAACAAGAGAGTGAGTTTCTTACTCTTGTTTTTATTTGAGCTGCCGGTGCAACGCGTTTGGGCCAGATGCCAACTGTCTGGGTCACACGCGTTTTATCCAAATAGATTTAGCGCTGCTGTCTGGAAATGGGCTGCTGAATGTTAACTTTAGGATCAACTCAACCAGGGCAGCTCAGACTGTTACCCTCTGTCTGGGCGAAGTGGAATGGTGGGGACGGGGGGAGGTGAGGGTGTGCAGAGCAGAGAGAAAAAGGGAAACTGAACCATTGCTTGGAACTTTAAAAAAGACACTTGAGTGTGATTTTCAACATACTCTTTTTATTTTCAGATGTCGTGGACTAATTTTCTGTTCTTTTTTCTTTCTTTTCTAGTTTTGTTAATTAGACTGAAATGTTTAGATGTGGGAATGACAGTTTTCAGAATTCATGACAGGAAAAGAAATGTAACACAAACTTGGTGTAGTTGAAAGAAATTAAGAAAATTAATTTTGGAGATAATTGTTTTCTTGTGTTGCAGCAAAGTGGTAGCTGCAGTCTAGTTTATGTTAATTTTGTGCTTAAATGTGATCATTAGTGTTTTGAATTTTTGAAGAATAGCATTTAGAGGCAAATACGCTGATTTCAAACAAGTCAAATTCATTCATTTGCCACAACATTTGCCACAAATGGCTGCAAATGAAATCTGTGTAGTGGTCTTAATATTTTTGTGATTCCCAAGAAGAAAAACTTCTAGCCTCATGACTTAAAATACTGTAATATTCCTCATGTCTGATTCCAGTACCTGTAAGATTAATTCCTACTCTGGTCTGCTCTTAGCACTTCCTCTTTCTTTCCTTAGTAACCACTAGTAGTTACTAGGATGGGTCTTGATGCCAAATCTTATCAAGTTCGTGACTTTAGTGAGTGAATGAAGGGAGTTACCATATTGAGAGTTAGTTGACAGCATATTTGGAATATGTGTTGGGGGTAGTGGGGAGAAAAAGAGGGGAAGAGGTGGATAGCTCTCTTGCTTCTGCCAAAAAACATGGTTGATTATCAAGCTAACCTCAAGAGAAAAAACTTATAATACAGATAATGTGTATTTACTTGCTATCTGGAAAAAAGTGTGAGACTACATGTAATTTAGGGCTTGAGTTTTATAAATCATGGATTGTGTTTTTCTTTTAGCTCATTTGCTTTTCTTGATAGATGTGTTTTGGGTAATCTGTGTGTTTAGTTTCACCTTTCCTTGGAAACCAATCTCACAAATTTTATAAATGACCTGGAAACCTTTATACTTAGAGCCTAATTGTGTCCTTAGCATACAGTAGATGATAATAAATATTTGTTGAGAGAATACATGGAAAATGAAAGAAGTTAATTTTCATATATAAAAATTAAATACCTGAAATGAGCATGGTATTGTTGTTTCTTCCATGGAGATCAAATCAGCCTTAAATAAATAACCAGAGTTAAGATGGATGAAAGAAGTTGAGAAGAACATTATGCATGTTCTTTAGCTTCATAATAATAGTTCACAAGAGGAAATTATTACCTTGGCTACTCCTAGATCACTTGAGTGGGAAGTAAAGATGATAGAGGAAAAAAGACAAGTAATACCCTCCAACCAGGGCAGACTACTGAGGAAATCACTATAGTGCAAGTTGTGTGATCTTTTTTCTTCTTAGGTAGTGTAGCTTTGATCCATGGAAGCAGGTAAATGATCCCTTAACTTTACTGCCTGGTGCATTTGTGTTAGGGAAAAAAGCATACGTGAAATCAAAGTGAAATGGATGTTTTGGTTCTGTTTTCAAATTTAAAGTAGTTATAAGTATCATTATCAAGACCGAAGTTCTTTACTCCTTGCTGTAAAGGCAATATAACTAGTTGATTGACTCCATCATCATATCTAACTTATTTCACATTTTTGAGGGAAAGAGGAACATGAAACTATTTTTGAAGGAAGGCCTTTGAAGAGTGATGTTAGATAATGAAGGAGGGCTAATATTATTTAGCTTAAAGTGAAGTACAGAGACACTTTACATCATATGTAATCTAATCTCTTAACAAGTCTTTGTGAGATAGACATCAGTATCATGGTTTTATAGATGAGAAAGCAGATACAGAGAGGTTAAGTAACTGGGGGTCAGGCCAGGACTCAAAGCCTTTGTGATTTCCACAGCATAATGATGTTTCTGCTATACAATTTAAAAGGTCAATGCATTGTAATTTTTGGACAACTCTTTAGTATTTTAATGTTAGTCTGAACTTTGTAAACTATATCTGGAAAAGTCACAGGCTCTACATATTTATGGTGTCCAGATTAACCTCCCCACCAGGTGTCAGAAAGTGGATTAACTCATTCACTTTTATTTTGTAGGGGACTAAGAGTCGTTAGATTTGTTAATTGTGTTGATTTTAGTTAAATTCTTTTTTTTGTTTTGTTTTTTGTTTTTGAGATGGAGCCTCACTCTGTCACCCAGGCTAGAGTGCAGTGGTGCCATCTTGGCTCACTGCAGCCTCCACTTCCCATGATCAGGTGATTCTCTTGCCTCAGCCCCCTGACTAACTGGGATTACAGGTGCGCACCACCACGCCTGGCTAATTTTGTATTTTTAGTATATTCAAGGTTTTGAAATGTGGGCCAGGCTGGTCTCAAACTCCTGACCTCAGATGATCCGCCCGTCTCAGCCTCCCAAAGTGCTGGGATTATAGGTATGAGCCACCATGCCTGACCAATTCTAGTTTAATTCTATCTAGACTAATTTACTTAATGTTAAGTTTCTTAACTGAGCACTGGAGGCAAAAAAAAAAAAAAAAAAAAAAAAAAAAAAAAAAAAAAAAAAAAAAAGGGGGAAAAGGGAGGAAAAAAAAAAAAAAAAAAAAAAAAAAAAAAAAAAAAAAAAAGAGGGAGCAAGGGAGCGATAAAGGAAAAAGAAACTCACATGCCAGCTATTGTAACTAGTGTTGGAACCAAGACTATAACTGGTTTGTTTAACTTCAAAGCTCCTGCTTTTTCAACTATGCACCAATGCCTTTTTTACTGCAAATCCTTAAATCATACAGTAGTCTACTTCTGGCCAAATAGGTATTACTTTTTTTTCCTCAATGCTACTGGCTTAGTTAACTTGGGCATTTACAGGAGAATAAGTAAGAGTGAAGGTTATGAAACTGTAACAATTTATAAAAAGAGCAGGACATTTCTCAAGAGGGAAAAATAGTTACTCCCTAAATCCAGTCAACTGTATTGTAAGTTTCTCAGTAGTTTCAAAACCCAGAAAATAGGAGAAAAGGGATGAATGATTCAATCAAATCTATCTCCATTGCTAGAAAATTAACTCAAATGTGTTAAGTATATGTTCTTTAAAGGAAGATTATAATCTAAACTATATGAGGGACTCATTTAATGTCAGATTTTATTACTCAAAACACTCCAGTGATTTAAAAAAATTAAAACAATGAGAATGAATGTTGTTCATGAGGCAACAATTATAATTTTAATATTACATGGGAAAGTTTAGAGGATGGAATCTGTATTTAAGTAGGTTGAAAACCAAGATAATGGAATTCTTTTTATTGCTGTTATTGAATAATGGTATAACTTAATCTCTCTAAAATTTTTTACCTGAGAAAGGATATATAGTACCTGCTATCTTGCCTAAATTAGTGTAGAAGTAATTTCGAGAAGAAACAATGACTGTATGTGAAGTTGTTAAAAACTATTCACATTAACTAAACAATACCATTTATAAATATCTTGGCCGGGCACAGTAGCTCATGCCTGTAATCCTAGCACTTTGAGAGGCCAAGGCGAGCGGATCAGGAGGTCAGGAGAGTAAGACCATCCTGGCTAACACGGTGAAACCCCATCTCTATTAAAAAAAAAAAAATACAAAAAATCAGCTGGGCACGGTGGCACGCACCTATAATCCCAGCTACTCAGGAGGCTGAGGCAGGAGAATCACTTGAACCTGGGAGGCGGAGGTTGCAGTGAGCCAAGATCGTGCCACTGCACTCTAGCATGGGCAACAAGAGTGAGACTCCATCTCAAAAACAAAAAAAAAATCTTATTTGACATTGGTTGTTATTAACTGCTATTGACTGTTTAAATTTGAGTGCCTTAAGCTGAAAGTGTGATGTAATACAAAGAATTTAGAGTTTAGAATCAGACAGCCTTGTGTGAATCTGGGCTCTACTGTTTTATACCTATCTGACCAGTGAGCTTCAGCTTCTTTATTTATGAATTGGTGGCTTTATTAGTAATCAATTGCTGTGTAACAAATTACCACAAACTTAGTGAGTTAAAACAATACACATTTATTATCACACAGTTTCTCTGGGTCAGGAATCTAGGGATTGTGTCCTCAGCTTTAGTGTATCTCACGAGGCTACAAAGTGTTGCCAAGGACTAGGGTCTTTACAGAAGGCTTGACTGGGGAAGAACCTGTTTCTAAGCTCACCTATTACTGAATAGGATTTAGTTTCTTGCATACTGTTGGACTCAGGGCCTTAGTTCCTTGTTAGTGATATCAGAGGCTGCTCTCAGTTTCTTCATTGTGGGCCTCACCACATGACAGCTTGCTTCAGCTGAACCAATTAGGGAAAGATGTGGCTGGCAGGATGGAAGTCAGAATCTTTTGTATGTAATAATGAAGTGATATCCTCTCAAAGTTGAGATATTCTATTGGTTAGAATCAAATTAAGAGGAGAGGAACAAGGGAATGGATATGAGGAAGCCAGATTATTATTATGGGCTCATCAGAGTCTACTCTACCACAGGGACAGAGTATATTTACTTCACAAGATTGTTTTGGAGATTAAAAGAAGCAATATATATTTAAAGTTTTTTATTTTTGGTCTAATCTTAAACTACCTTTCTGGTTATTACCTGTTTTTTTTTTTCCCCCCCCCACAGGAACAAAATTTGCTATTGCTATTATTACTAATATTGTTTACTATTTCCCTTTTTTTTTTTTTCTGGTTATCTAGACTTTGTGGAATGCATTTCTTCTATTTGTAATGATTACCTCCAGCAATTTGATTTGTAAAATTATATTCGTCTTCCAGGATCTGTCTGAAATGCTGCTTTTTCCGTAAACATTCCTTGATCAATTCTTCTCTGACCCAGAAGTCATCTCCCTCATCTGATCTCCCACAACAACTTTGCACAACCTTATCATGGCATTCGTCAGTCTGCCTTACACTTTTCCTTGTTGTTTAGATTATGAGCTCCCCAAGGGCAAGGATTGAATCTTAATCTTTTCTGTTTCCCTTAATCCTTTTCTGTATTCTGATGTTGTTATAACATCATCTTTTTAACATAGT
The DNA here is from genome assembly GCF_001698545.2 of Rhinopithecus bieti. Classification (NCBI taxonomy): domain Eukaryota; kingdom Metazoa; phylum Chordata; class Mammalia; order Primates; family Cercopithecidae; genus Rhinopithecus; species Rhinopithecus bieti. Next base: position 848,165 of record NW_016806624.1, read on the forward strand.
GGGACAATATTTGTTGATTAATGAATTAGCCTTTCCAAGGCTTAGCAGTTTAGTAACTTGTAGAGACAGATGTAAGGAATTTTAAATGGCTGTTGTTGTTTTATATGTTGTATATACCAATATTTCTAGCACCGCAGGGAATGAAGTGTTTCACATAAGTTAATTTTACAGGTAACTACAAATACTTTTTATATGCCTAAAGTGATTTTATTTTAACCATTTATTTAAATTCATTTATTCATTCTTTTACTCATCCATTTTTTTCAACCAACAAATATATATTAAGTATTTATTATGTGAAAATTTTATATATTAGGGATTTGGAATGAAAATCTTTCTAATATCTTTTGTGTACTTTCCTAACTTATTAACAGTAACATATCTTATTAAAAGCATTTATCTTCTTATTTTGGACTCAGGCATAGTATTATGAATGTCAGATATTGAGCTATATAACAGTTATACATACAATAGGAACTGTTAAACTATGTAAGACCCATTTGCCTCTACCCCAAACTGTATTACTTTGGGGTTCTAAAACTAACATTTTAGTTTTTTATCCTTTTTTTGGGTCACAGTTTTGCTGTTTATGGCTAGTTTTTAGTCTCTTAGTTATTTTCTTCTTCTGATCTGCTGTATCCCGGGAAATCAGGCAGCCAAATTGCTATTCTGTATCAAGTGTGAATGAAGACTCTGAGTGAGGTTGTTAGTTGAAAGTAAAGTACATGAGATAGGACTTGAAATCTGTTGTAATACTTGAAATGAAGTTTTAAAAATTTCTTTTAAGTTACATTCCAGAGAGTTGAAATTGACTCATGAGTTGCCTTGTAAGTCACATAAGACTTCCAAGTAAAGTCAAGGGTTATAGTACATATAGTTCAACTTTTTAGAAGTTTAGTTTCTGATACTGTCTTAGTGTTCACAGATGGCTGCTAAATGTCACTGTATTTGTAGATCTACTTTGTCAGAAAAAAAATGATAGGTACCTTATAAAGCAACACAATATCTGGATATGAGTGTGTTTAAAAGGCATGTTATGGAATGGGATCACATATTGTTTGTCACTTACATATAATGAACTGAGGTAGTGAAGTCAGCTGACTTTATTTTATCAAAAGGAAGTTAACTCACTGCCCATCATTGTTATCTTCAAAGTTTTTAAAAAAGAATTATGATTTCTCTTTAGATTCCTTATTTGATTATTAAGTAGCTCTGGCATTATGCTGATAACCATTGAGGTCTCTAATTCTGTGTCTGATCTTGTGAATGTTTATTTAGACTATAAAGAATAACAATGGTCTAATTTAACTATATTATTTTGTAGTTACGTCTTTTGGCGAGGGTTCAGTACTATATAGGACTTGGATTTTCCATTCTGGATATTTTCAGTTAACTTAAATTTTTTTTTTTCTAGGTTAAAAAATGGCCATACTTTAGTAACTAATCAGCCTAATGCTTTGCTTATGAAAACTTTTACCATCATTATTTTTTCATTTTGGATTGAGAAAATGAATCCAGATATAGAAGAAAGTGCAGGATGTTGGATAAAAGTGCCTCTTAAACAGTGGAACATCCAATAACTAATTTACAAGAAGTTTTAAAGAAATAAAATTGTTATGCTTCGATTTTGGTATGGTATTGACTCTTTAGCACATAGGTAGCCCTCAAAAATCATCCAGTTTTCTAAATTATGGAAATTTTGTGGAAGACGTTGACCTGGATTTTGAGCCTCATCATGGCTTCATCGGAATTTCATAGTGACCACAGGCTTTCATACAGTTCTCAAGGTAGGATTCTTGCTTTTGAAACTGACACAAAATATTGCTATTAATTGGACAAGAAAAGATTCTGCATATTTAGTTTGGGTGGATAGTTTTTTTTGGGATATGTAGTGATAGGAATAGAGGCCCACTGTGTCAATTCGGTGCTCGTTTCATAAATGTTAAGGGCTATGCGTCGTTTGACTTGTCCTACTAGTATTTAACATCCAGTGGATTTTAGAGTTGACTGGTCTTTCTTGGAAAATGATAGACCCCAGGCCTTGTTCTTCTGAAACTTAAACTTTAATAAGCTTGTTCATGACTAGAGCTTTTGGGCAAGGACATGTTCAAGAAAATCCAAACATGTATGCTGTGGAAGAAGAAACCAGATAAATTATGATACAGGACCCTTTTAATATGGACCCTTGGTGAAAAAATACTTTTCCAAACCTAAGAATTCTGATCTAAAGACTAGAATCTGAGTATAAGAGTGAGAACTGTAAGAAGTGCAGCTTTTCATGTTCTAATCTTTATAATTTTAATCTATAGAATTGAGCCTTATATCATAGAAATGATCTTAATAAAGCAGGCCCAGGAGTAAATGTCATTTTGCTTTCCATGGACCAGTCCAGTCCATATAGAATTATTGAAAGGCATACCTTTTGTATTTCCCTCCCATGAATACATAGTAACAGATAATTTTTTGGTGCCGATGAACCAGATTTTCAAGACTATTACAGATTGATGTGTGTGTCTAGAAGTCTGTGTTAAAAAGTGTGGCTCTCAGAGTAAATCAATGAAGCCGTGACATTTAGTATGAACTCTATTTATAAGAAGTGAAATAAACACTGTCTTTTAATTTATTTACCATTTGGTTATGGTTTTATGGGAGTTTATATTAGTGGGTAAACTCCATGTGTAGATACTGAGGCAAATAAGCAGACATTTGGTTTCCCTTAGTGGTAAATCTAGCTGAAAGAAGGTATGGCTAAGAAGGTAGGTGGATAATATTTAGTACATCTAAATGAGGAAAATATGTCTAAAAGTTATCTGAAATTTTAGTCAAGCTGTTTTTAAAATAGCTTTATTGAGATATTACTACACATACCATGTAATTCACCCATTTAAGGTATATAAATTCAGTGGTTTTTAGTATTTTCAGCATTGTACAACCATCACAGTAACCTATTTTATTTTATTTTATCTTATTTTAATTTTTGGCACTAGTGTCATCGCCACCATAATCAATTTTAGAACATTTTCATCACTCCAAAAAGAAGCCTGTACTTCTTAGTGGTCACTCCCAAATTCTCTCCAAACCAGCTTTCACCCCCAGCTGTAGGCAACCTCTAAGCCTTCTGTCCGTAGAGATTTGCCTATTCTGGATATTTCATATAAATGTAATGATATGTGGCATTTTGTGACTTGCTGTTTTACTTAGCATAATGTTTTAAATGTTAGATAATGAACTTTGATTATGAAGACAGTTGTTATGAAGGTTCATTCATGTCATAGCATATACCAGTACTGCATTCCTTTTTATTGTAAAATAATATTCCATTGTGTGTATATACTACATTTTGTTTATTCATCAGTTGATGGAAATTTGGTTTAATTCCCCTTTTTGAGTATGATGAATAATGCTGGTAAGAGTATTCACATCTAAATTTTTATATGAATATGCATTTTCATTTCTATTGTGTACATACGTGATAGGAGAATTGCTGGATCATATGATTACCTCCATGTTTAAAATTTTGAGGAATTGTCAGGCTGTTTTTCAAAGTGGCTGCAGCATTCTACATTCCTACTGACGATTTTTTTTTTTTTTTTTTTTTTTTGAGACGGAGTCTCACTCTGTCATCCAGGCTGGAGTGCAGTGGCGCAGTCTTGGCTCACTACAACCTCTGCCTCCCAGGTTCAGGCGATTCTCCTGCCTCGGCCTCCAGAGTAGCTGGGACTACAGGCGTGTGCCACACGCCCGGATAATTTTTTGTGTTTTTAGTAGAGATGGGGTTTCACCGTGTGATGATTTCTTAAAAAATAATAATTTCTACAAGGCTATAGAGATTCTTTTTTGGATAACTTTCAAAAACAGATTCTATCTGAGCTAAACTCTTTTCTTTTACATATGTGTGCTTTTCATTATTTTTTATTTCAATGTAAAATTTTCATATTTCTTACAGAATTTAGCTCTTAGGATCCATGTTTTAAAAGTTAAAAAATTAAAATAGTCTTTCACAAGTAATATTAAAATAATTGCAACTTAACCTTCAGATTTTAAACTTTTCTTTCATTTTTGTTTAATATAACTTTTTTTGTACATACCTCACATATAACGATTCATAGTTTTAACTGACATAGTTGTTGTTTATATTGCTGCTTCTTTGTTCTGTTAAATTTTCTTTTCTTCCATGTGTTTTTTTTTCTGGATTCTCTGCCTTGTGATTACAAAGAGGAATTCCTGACTTATCTTGAACAGTACCAGCTAACTATTCCAATAAGGGTTGATCAAAATGGAGCATTTCTCAGCTTTACTGTGAAAAATGATAAACACTCAAGGAGAAGACGGAGTATGGACCCTATTGATCCACAGCAGGCAGTATCTAAGTTATTTTTTAAACTTTCAGCCTATGGCAAGCACTTTCATCTAAACTTGACTCTCAATACAGATTTTGTGTCCAAACATTTTACAGTAGAATATTGGGGGAAAGATGGACCCCAGTGGAAACATGATTTTTTAGACAACTGTCATTACACAGGATATTTGCAAGATCAACGTAGTACAACTAAAGTGGCTTTAAGCAACTGTGTTGGGTTGGTAAGTAGATGCTACAATTTTAAACTTCTGATGGGAAAATAAGTTTGCAATATAAATGTCTTTCCTCAGATTAAAAAATATATATATTATATATATATGTGTAGTTTAAGTAGGAAGGTAATAGTTTACATTTTTTTTGCTATTTCTGCTGCCTTTGATTTTGATTTTCTTTTTAATAATGTATTGACTTTTCAAATGGCAGCTTTTAAAACTCTATTATTAGAAGAGGAATGAACAAAACTTCAGGTTTCCCTTTGACTTAAGTTTTTCTGTTCAAATAAGATATCTTTTATGCATAAACAAAACTCAGTCATTTTTGAAGAATTTTAGGGTATATTTGTATGTATGTGTATATTATGGCAGGAAGTCATGACACTGACATTCTTTTTATAATATCTTTCTTTGGTAGGTAACATATCTTAAAATTACTTACGACCTACTTATAGTTACGAGTTCTCAAAGTAGAATCTTTTATACCAGTGTCTATGAGATAATTTTTTATGTATTTATATGAAGATTGATATAAATCTTACTTTACTTAGAAACTGGGTTCTAGGCTGCGTGAGGTGGCTCATGTCTGTAATCCCAGTGTTTTAGGAGGCCGTGATGGGCGGATTACTTGAGGCTGGGAAATCAAGACCAGCCTGGGCAACATGGCGAGACCCCCATTTCTAAAAATATATTTTAAAGAAAGAATAGAAAAAAGAAAAGAAAATGGGTTCAAGACTACAGAGTTTATCCTAGGCATTTGAATCCATTCTAGTCTAATGGTAAATACATAGTTCAAAGTTGCACATAGTAATAATTGCAAAACAAAGCAAATTTCCATGCTTTCTCTTCTGTGTTTACCCTGTTCAGGCTAATGTAGATGTTCCATTAAAGCTGTGTCTGTGAAAAGGGTACAAACATTTTGATGCTCAAGGAATAGTTTCAGAAACTGTTTTTCTTTTTTATTATAACATACCCATATTCTCTGTTTCAATATAAAATAACTATAATTCGAGTTGGGTTTAAATAAGTTTTAAGTTTGAAAGGACTATCAAGAACTACACAATGGAGAAAAACATTTCACTGTAGATGTATATAGGAATGTGCTCCAATTGTCTGCTTTCTATCACTGTTAAGTAAAATGAGCCAAAATATTTACTTATCTTGTAAGATTTAGGTTTAATTTCTATAGACAAATTGAGTACACTCATTACTAGTTTCTCTATAAGCAGTGTTAGGACTTTATCTATAAAACAGACTTATCTTTTTGAATAAAATGATCCAAAATGTATTCTAAAACGTCTCATATGTTAAAATGACACACTATTAATTATCATAGAAAAATGCTATTCCTAGTCATTGACTAAGTTGTTTACATTTGGCATTAACATTAATTATGCCATTGCTAGTTTTAACAGGGTGATGAAATGAGCAAATTCAAGATTTAGAAAAAAAAAACAAAACTAATTCCATTGTAGGATTTGAGAGAAGAGTGATTGTAGATATGAAGATAATTTGGAACATGTAGGAGACAATAAGGGCCTATTCAAAGACTATGGCATTGAGAATAAAGAAGATAGAATGAATTTGAACCACATTTTGGGACAAAATTTAAAATATTTGCATCCTATTTTTTCTTTCCTGACATATAATAAGACAGAGAATAGTAGGTAGTTAATAATATTTTTAAAATTGAAATAGAATTGAACTTGTTGTGAGAAACAGGAGAGAAAGCAATTGAAGATGCCTGAGATATCTCTTTTGGATGAAAGTATATATGAATGTTATGAGTTGAGAACGAATGTCAGAGGAGAGCTGGATTGGAGAGGAATTTGAAGAGAATGCCTTTGATATAGCAAATATGAGGAATCTGAATAAATAAAGGTTAAAAATGTCTAATGGTATTTGAGAAATATAGCTCTGAAGTTTAGAAAAGAATTCAATTCTGGAAACAGGTAACTTCAGAGCCATTAATATAGGTGACTTTATGAAATTGTGAAACATGCTCTTTGATGACTCAAAAGTGAGAATAAAGTTGAAAATGGAACCTTTTCTACAATGAAGGAGATGACAAAATGTCACCTATTCATCCTTATTGAGACTTTGTCTCTTGTTCTTTCCCTCTGTTAACACCTTTCTGTTTTACTTCGTCCCTTATTGACACTGTATGGTCTGTGTTAACTAAGTTTGCTTATTTGATTAAGGGGTGATCTGCCAGGTTTGTCCACTGAAGTTACTATTTTTTCCCTTGATAGTTCCTAAGGAATTTGTGAGCAGGTATTTCACACTTTTACACACCAGTTTTAGTAAACTTTACCTTCATTCTTATTCTGTATAATGTTACTTTTTTTTTTTGAGACAGGGTCTTACTAACTCTTGCCCAGGCTGGAGTGCAGTAGCGTGATCTTGGCTCGCTGCAACCTCCACCTCCTATGGATGTTACATTTTTAATCAAATGGAATATGTAAACAAGTGTTTTTTTTTTTTAATTCTACTTTTCAAAGGCCACCACTTTTAATAAATTCTGTGTTTTTAGTCATTCTATATAAAATAGTTGTTAATGCAGAGATCATTAGTGTTTTCTACTCCTATCTTCTCACCCATAGTTTTAGTGCTGGGACTCTTGCACCATTCAAAGGACAAAATTCCTAACATTATAGTCTGTCAGTTTCATATAATGTCATATTTTAATTTGCTTTGTATTTGGACCATGGTTTCTTACTCAGGATTTATTTTTTTCTGGAGTTTCTATTTACTTTTACTTTTTCTCATTGAGAAAAAAGCATAGTTTCTTTATCAAGTGATTTAATATTTTCCAGTTCCTTAGTCCTTATATCTACTGCTTGAAATACATTCCATTCTTCTTTGGAGGCATTTTTCATGGAGCCATTTAATTAATTTCTTGGGCTAATTTCTTGATGTTAGTTTCTGTAACATCTCTCATTTTGGGGCTTCTTCTTTCCTAAATTAGTTCTACATCTTTCTCTTTCTGAGTTTACATCCTGGTTTTTTTGGAGAATATCTTCAAATAATTACCTCAGAACAGGCAACTGGGAAGTAAAGTTTCTGAGTCTGTGTCTGTTTGAAAGGGACCTTGTGCAGCCCTCATGTTTGACTGATAATTTAGCTGAATGTGAAATTCTGGGTTCAAAAAATAATCTTCCTTAAGAATGATGGATGGTGGTACTGGGAAAAGGAATATATAGGGCATAAAATTTATTTATATGGTTGTATAGCTTTAAAAAAGGAAAAATACTTAAAGGTCTTAAAAGTTAGCATTGATTCACAGGTAGAAGGCTGCTGCTAGTCAGATTCTTGTCCTTTTATTCTTTAAAATTTTTTTTTAGTTAAAAAAACATTTCCCTCAGTGAAAGCATGTTCCTTTTATCCTTCCTATTTCAGGGATTTATAACATGTCTAACTATGGGTTTTCTTTCCTAATTTCTGCTTGGTATTTGATGGGTGCTTTTAATAAAGACCCTCCTTCAGCTTAGAGAAATTAAAAAAAAATTTTCTTAATAATTTTATCTTCTTATTTTTTTCTTCCTCCATGTTCTGTCTTTCTGGAATTGGTTTTCTGCTTCTCTTATCGTTTTCTCTTTTTCCACTGTTTTCTTTTTTGTTCTAAGTTCTATGAGATTTCCCTGATTTCATCTTCTTTTCCTTCGGTTGAGTAAAAAATTATAGCAGTCATATTTCTAATTTTCAAAAGTTCTTTCTCTTTTTTCTTGGATTTTCTTACATTCTGTTCTTATTTCATGAAAACTGATTATCTTCAGTCCCTCTGAAGATTATAAAGACTATATAGCTAGTTAGAAAAGCTCAATGACCCCATTAGACTTTCTGTTCATTTAGTCATGTCCACAGTTGTCATTCTCCCCTTTTCATTATTCATTCATTTCACTAATACTTATAAGTACCTTCCATATAATGAGCACTGTTCTAGGTGCTAGGATTACAATAGTGAAAAATAAAAATCTCTATTATCATATAGCTTGCATTCTAGTAGGGCATACACACAATAAGAAAACTATAATATATTGGGTAGTGATAAATGCTCAGGAGGAAAAAGTATTGAGCAAAGACCCTAAGGGAAAGGAGGAAGGAAATGCTGGCATCTGAGGGATAAGATTTTCAGGTAGAAATTTTCAAGTACAAAGACATGATCTCAGAGTGTTTGAGGAACAGCATGGAGGCCACATGGCTGTAGCCAAGAGAAAGTGAGGGGGAGTAATGGAAGTTGAGGTCAGAAAGGAAACTGGGAGCCAGATGTAAAGACTTTAGGGGACGCAGAATAAAATCAATAATAACTACAAGTTTGAGGCCTGAGCAAGTAACATAATCTAACAGCCATCAATTAAGGTGAGAAAGACTCAGGAATCAACTGAGATGAAAAAGCTGTTTGAAGAGTAGGTAGGGGGATGTATATCATGAATTCAGTTGGAGGTATTAAACATGAGATGTTGTATAGGATATTGGATATGTCAGTCTGGAGTTCAGAGGAGAGATATGAATTAGAAAGTTATAAATTTGGGAGTCATCAATATATAGATGCCATTTAAAGCCAAGAGATTATATGAAATTGCTTCGAAGGGAGCATAGGTAGAATAAAGAAGAGGTCTAAGGACTGAGCCCTTGGGCATTCCAAGAGGTCAGGGAGGTCAGAGAGACATAGAAGAAACAACAGAGAACAGAGTAATAAAGTTGAAGGAATATCAGGAAAATGTTCTGGCAGCCAGAAGGAAATATTTCAAGAGGAAAATGCTGCTGATGAGTCCAAATAAGAGTAGCACTGCAAATTGCATTGAATTTATCATTGAGGAAGTTATTGGTGACCTTGACAAAAGCAGTTTCAGTGAAGAAGAGTTTGGAGAAGAGGCAATGACATGATTGGAGTAGGTTTAAAATGGAGAGAAAAGGAGTATATAGACCGTTATTTTAGGACTTCTGGAGAAGCAAAAAAATTTTTAGTAGCAGGCAGAAGTGTGGTCACAGGAGGATTCGTTTTGTTTGAAGATGGGAATGATTAGGTAGAGTGCGAGATGCTGGAATGAAGTTCTTGATAGGTGAGAAATGATAGACTTTTCCACACAAATAGAATAATTATCTTTAGCTAGGGGAATAGATAGTTCATCCATAATAATAGGGAAAAATAGATTTTATGGACATAAGATGCAGGTATGTGAGTATTTGTGATTGTAGAAATTTGTAGGAGGTTTTGCAATGTCTATCGGAGGGGAATATGAAGGTTTTAGAGGATTAAGTTGAGATGAGAAAACATGAAAGAGTTATCCAGGAGAATGGGTTACTGAATGAACTTGATAAATATACAATTTCTGTGAAGCATTACAGTTACAGTTAAAATTATTAATGAATTTAAAGTGAGACCAGTCAGCATTCTGGTATATTTTCCTCTGGCTAAATGCAGCTGCAAAGGTGCAGGCCCAGCAAAGTTGAATCTTATCAAGGTTGTGGTTTAGCCAGCTGGATTCCATGAAGTGAGAAAGAGGTGAGGGAATTGAAGGTGGAATTGAAGCTGGGTTATGAGGGAAGTGAGGACATGAGGTGGGTAAAGGACAGTGAAAATGTGGTAGGATCAATGGATTATGGGACCTCATGAGGATAAAAGGACTATCCCTTGGAGTTGGTATATTAGAGGGACAGTTTTAGAAAGATAGAAGAATGGGATACTTGAAATCAAGATTATAGAAGGCTCCAAATATTGATAATGCTCAAAGTCTAGGGTTTGACCATGGGCATGGTGTAAAAAGTAAGGTGAGGGACAAGATATTTGAAGGAGAGGAAGTCAAGGAATTGAGAGGACAGGGAATGAAGAGACCATCTATGTCATTAGTTTTTAAACTAGGTCCATGGATGGGATTATATGGTGACCATATGGGATGATAGCAGTACATGTGACTTTGCCTCCAACAGAAACCACAGATATTTTCATATCGTTACAGTTTTTGCATTCTTTTCAAAATATTTTTATTCATCACTGTTGTGAAATTATGGAAGTTATTAGAGCCACTGAAGATCTTATTTAAAGTGTTATGCAAGTTATGTGTATTCTTTTTAAAAAATATTTTGATAACTATTTTACTAAATTGGTTTTATTTAGTAAATATATATATTTCCTATATATTTTTTCTGCATTTAAAATATTCTGAGGAGGAGTCCTTAGTTTTCACCCTTAGACTTCCAAAGGGATTCAGAATATATGCACATGCACATACATGTATTTTAAGAATCTGTGATATAAGAAGATATTGAAATCAACAACTATTTCAGGAATGATGTTGCAGAGAATGACAGTAATCCAGAATCTGTTATTTTTAAGGAATGAGAGGACTGACTTGGGATCAATAGATAAATGCAACTGGGAAAGGAGGGAGAAGATCATGGCACGAGGTTCAATGCTGGTGTTTGTTTGTTGAGAAGGGAGAAAGAATTGTTTGGAAATGACAGTGAGTTGCAAGAACATCTGACGCTACCTTCAGGTCCAATAGGAGGCATGTAGAAGAGAAAGCAGCCACTGTTCCAGAGGACTACAGGAAAGGAGTATCATTTAGGGAGCTTCAGGTTTTTGTTAGAGCAAGATGAAGTGAATATTCACAGATGAAGCTGGGGATAGAGGAGATTTTATTGATGATTGACTCTGAGTTTGAGAGAACACAGTAGAAGTGTTTCAAATAATCGGGAGAGGCAGGAGATGGGATCAGAAAACATGATGTACGTAATCATATGAGAATTAGAATCCAGAGGGTGAGGTTTGGGCTTCTCATAGGAATTTATACTGCCAGGAAAGAGGACACATGGTGAGATTAACCCTGATGGTCCTGAGGCAGATAGTGTAAAGGTGAATGGGGATACTGAGGTAAGTGAGAGCAGGGCTCTTGTCAGGCATGCATAGATTTCTAGTACTCCCACTAACTTCAGGCCCTCCATCATCTGGTTTTCAGTCCCTTTTTAATCTCATAATCACTCTCCCCTTCCCTCCTTTCAGTCACTGTAGCTCCTGATTGTTTCTGAAATACTGTAAGCATGCTCCTACCTCATTGCTTTTGCATTTGCTGTTGCCAGTATCTGGTCTGCTCTTTCCCAAGATATATGTTTAGCTTGCTTCCTCATTTTATTCAGGTTTCTGCTCAAATACCACCTTATTAGAGAGGATGGTTGCAACTATCCAATATAGTTTCTATAATTCTCTCACTTCTAATTATTCTCTGTCCTTTTTGATTGCTTTTATCTCTCTTCTTAATGTTTATTACTACCTGCTTCATCATTTATTTGTTTAATCAATTAGCTTTTTTAAAAATTTTTATTTTATTTTTTTTTTTTAGACAGAGTCTTGCTCTGTTGCCCAGGCTCTGGAGTGCAGTGGCGTGATCTCAGCTCACTGCAACCTCTGCCTCCTAGGTTCAAGCGATTCTCCTTCCTCAGCCTCCCGAGTAGCTGAGATTACAGGCATGCGCCACCACGCCCAGCTAATTTTTGTATTTTTAGTAGAAGCAGGGTTTCACCACATTGGTCAGGCTAGTCTCAAACTCCTGACCTCGTGACTGACCTGCCTCAGCCTCCCAAAGTGCTGGGATTACAGGTATGAGCCACCGCACCAGCATAATTAGCTTTTTCTAGCTCCTCCCACCAAAATGTAAGTACCATGATAGAGCTGGAACTTTGGTTCACTGTTGTATCCCTACCACGTAGCATAGTATCTGCCTTGTGATAGGCACTTGTGAAAGCATATTTTGTGAAAAAATAAATAAATACAGAAACAGCCCTTAGAGGATAAGAGAATTATAGTATAGTGGTTAAGAGTTCTGGCTCCAAAGTCAGTCACATGAGTTCATTGTTTAACTTTGCTCCATCTCAGTTTCTCATCTACAAAGTGGAACAGATAGTGGTACGTCAAAGAGTTATTAAGAAGAGATAATGTTATAAACATTTTACAAAGTACCTAACATATAAAATCTCTGGATTGTCCTTCCAGAGTCTTTTCATTCTTGAAATTAGAGATTGTGTTTACTTACCAGGCTTCTGACTTCATTTTTCCCCAGCAAATCAAGTCTCTTGTCTGGTAACTTTCAATTTTCTTGTGCCCACAGACCAGCATGACTTTAGTCTCTAGCCTTTCTGGACTGTAGCCTAGACCCTGCTTCCTACATATCTCTCTTATCAAAACTTATACTTGCCCCCTATTCTGCAGGAACTGTGTTCATTTTATAGCACATTGTTGATCTACCTGAGGTAATAGAATATGTTAATGGCATATTATGTTATTTTTGCTAGTATTTGCATTTAATATAGGGACTATTTTCCTTAAATTAAAGCAAACAATGGTGAAAATTATATGACGTGACTCAGGGCTGCTTTTTTTGTTTGCATTCCTCAGCTCATTTCATGTAGGTGACTGCCAACTTAATCTATAAATTAGAGCAACTCTGATTATGTCTTATCATTCCTTCCAAGCATAAGGTACTTAACATGAATTTCCCTAAACAGAATCATAGAGGTTTAGAATTCAAAGGGACCTTAGAGATTATCTGGACTAGAGGTTTTCAACTTTCTTTTAAAGCAGCAAAACTCCTTTTCAAATGAAATGTTATGTGGAAACTTAATATATAGATTAATAAAAGCACAACTGATTCCTAAACCCAGGAATCCAAGCCATGTAGGTCTCCCTTTGTTGTCTGGGGCAATCCCCTGAGGGCACTTCCATGGAACCCTTAGGGCTCCCCAGAGTGCTGTTTTAAAACCACTAATTTAGACCAACTCTTTCATTTTTCCAGCTGAGGAAATACACCCAGAGAGTTTTTATTTTATCTGGTGTTACAGGGTAAATCAGTTGGGTTAAGAGCAGTCCTCACATGTGCCGTACTTAGGAAAACATTATTAGACAAGGGTGGAAATTCTTATTTCAGATAACTTTTACTATCTCATTCTTTTTCATCAACAAAGTTTTATTTATACCTATTACATGTGGGACATTTTCTGTGGTTGTAACTGATACAAAGAAATAGGAGACATAACCCTTTGCCTTAAAAAGCAAATAATCTAATTGGGAAGCTAAAACATGAAGTTGAAAACTTATACCAACTTTAAATAAGACTTCAAGACTTGAGATGTAACAAAGCAGTGTGGAATTAATTGAAAATAAGTGATACTGAGAATTAGCTCTATTGGAGCTCAGTGAAGGGTGAAGCTACTCCATTTGGACTAGAGAAGGTTTTTAAAGAGGAGAGATAACTAAACTGAGTAGCACTTGGCTAAGTAGATAGGGATAAGGTGATAAAATACTGTAAGTAAGGGCAGAACTTTGAATTCCAGTACCTTCACTTACCTCTGTGTAATATTGGTCAAGTTTTCTGAGCCTGTTACTTCATCTGCAGAATGGGGATGTATGGGATGTGTGTTAATTAACAACTTATTAGTTGATGCAACATAAACCTCAAAATGTCAGTGATTTATCACAATAGAAGTTTGTTTCTTGTGTGTGTCTGTGTCTACATCAGACAGCTTTCTAAGAGGTCACGCAGGGACCCAGGTTCCTTCTTTTTTGGTTTCTACCTACCCTAGGTATTTGGAGTTGTCTTCATTCAGTGAGGAAAGAGAGTAGAAGATTCCACTGCAGAGGTATTCAGAGGTCGGGCTGAAAGTGTTATATAACCCTCTGCCCATATTTTTTTGTCCAAAACTCAATCACAAAGCTATATCTAAACACAGAGGATATAATTACATGCATAATGTGGAACTGAAATAAGTTTTAGTATTCACATAAAACCTCTGTTACCTCACAGAGTCATTGTGAAATTGGAGGAAATCATGTATGTGACATGCTGGGTACAGTGCATAGCATATGGAGGTATTTAAATGTTCTTTTTAAAGAATAGGAACATTTATATAATGTTTTACTGAGTACAGATAATTCGCTATTTTTTTTTTTATTAACATGTGTTTTAACCCTGTCTTTGGAGAAGTGTCTATTTATTTTAGCTCTTGGTAATAATGATAACTAATATTTAAAATGATTCTCCTTGGTAAGTTCTTTGTTTATTTTTCTTTTAGCATGGTGTTATTGCTACAGAAGATGAAGAATATTTTATTGAACCTTTAAAGAATACCACAGAGGATTCCAAGCATTTTAGTTATGAAAATGGCCACCCTCATGTTATTTACAAAAAGTCTGCCCTTCAACAACGACATCTGTACGATCACTCTCATTGTGGGGTTTCGGGTGAGTGAGTGTGCAGCTTTTAGAAAGCATATTGTATTGGATTGCTGCTTTTTCTTTCTTATGGCAAGTATAGTAAGGTTAGCAATAAAAGTAAGTAGGAATTTGACTAGGATTATAATGTTCAGAGCCCTTTTAATGGATGTCACCTACCGGTAGTTTTTTTTTTTTAACATTTTTTTCTCTCTGCTTCTTAGGTTGGGTTTCTTTCTTTCTTTTTTTTTTTTTTTTAACTTTTTTTAAAATTATACTTTAAGTTCTAGGGTACATGTGCACAACGTGAAGGTTTGTTACATATGTATACATGTGCCATGTTGGTGTGCTGCACCCATCAACTCGTCAGCACCCATCAACTTGTCATTTACATCAGGTATAATTCCCAATGCCACCTACCAGTAGTTTTAAATCAATTTGAGAGCTCTTTGAGAAGTCTTCAAACTAAATTTGTATAAAATTCATTTTCTTTTTTTGGTTGAAGGGAAAAAAATAACCATCTTATTTTACTTAGGTAATAGCTATAGCTTTTTTGCACAGGTATACTGTAGTACTCTGTGGTATTTGTTTAGCCTGATATTTTTATGCTAGTAGCAGGAATCTAGACACTTGAAGAAGACTTGAAGAATCTTAAGGTAGTATTCAAAAGTAGTGTTAGCACTGAGTGAGGATACTATAAAAATATGTAGTACGGACAACAAACCTAGACTTCAGTGGTCAAGGAGAACTTCATGGAAGAAGTGACTTCTAAGCTGAGGCCTGGGGGAAAAGTGAAGGTAGCTGTGTAGAAGTGGAGAAAGCAGTGGCTATAGTGTTTCACATAGAGAAAATAGCGTTTATGAAGCTCCTAAACCAAAAGGGAGAATGTCATGTTATATAAATTGACAGACAGTTCATGTAACTGGATATTAGAATGTGGGCTGGAGGGATAAAGGTGAGGTTCATAGTGGTTGGGGGAAGTGGTTGTGAGAGATGAAACTGGAAAGATTAGCAGAGGCCACATCATGAAGAGCTTATAAACCATGTTAAGGGGTTTGTTTATCCTAAGTACACTAGAAACCCACGGAAAGGATTTAAACAGGAAGAATAACATAATCAGATTTGTGTTTTACAAAGACTACTCTGGCAGCAATATGGAGATGGAATTAGAGAAGAGCAAGGCTAGAGCTAAGGAGTTAGGAGGATGTTAGTCTAAAGGTGAGAAAATGTAGAGAAACAGTGGATATAACATAGCATAGCAAAAAGAACATGCGCTTTGGTATAGCATAGGACCAATTACCCAACCTCTCTGAGTGCTCATCTCAGCACATACTAGTTACCCAACCAAACTGTAACTATCATTAAAATGACTGTTTCTAGTACACTAAAGTGTTATTATATTAAAAAAAATTTTTAAAGATTTATTCTATATAGTTCCAGTAGCTAGAACCAGGGGCAGAATGTTTCAGAGAGAGATTTCAGCTTAATGCAAAGGTAAAGTCACCAACAAATACATTTAGTAAAAAATAGAAAGGGTTGGCCATACGTGGTGGCTCATGCCTGTAATCCCAGCACTTTGGGAGGCTGAGGCAGGCAGATCATAAGGTCAGGATTTTGAGACCAGCCTGGCCAATATGGTGAAACCCTGTCTCTATTAAAAATACAAAAATAAGCCAGGCGTGGTGGCGCTTGCCTGTAGTCCCAGCCACTTGGGAGGCTGAGGCAGAAGAATTGCTTAAACCCGGGAGGCGGAGGTTGCAGTGAGCCCAGATCGTGCCACTGCACTCCAGCCAGGGTAACAGAGCAAGACTCCATCTCAAAAAAAAAAAAAAAGAAAGAAAGAAAGGACTGCCTTGTGAATTAGTGTATGATATGCATCATCCTTTTGTTTCTTCTCCATATTCTTCATGGGCTTGTTTTCTTCTTAAGTATTAAGTCTTCTTAACCTACTGTTCTCATTCTGCACACTTTCTTCTTAAGTAATCTCTGAGGCTGTTAATTAGGTCCTTGTTGGTCAAGAATAGTTGGTACCAGAAAAAGACAACTTACAGTGAATCTACTTAAAACTTGAAATAAAATTCCATAGTTAATAATGAAAACAGAAGATTTATTCAGTCTTTGTATTGAGTAATGAAACGAAACATTATGGAAATAAGTTTTTCTTATATTTAACAACATTTAGACTGTAAGTATAACTATATGTAAATTCTTTAAAAACTAGAATTCAGTCCGGACACAGTGGCTCACGCCTATAATCCCAGCACTTTGGGAAGCCAAGGCAGGCGGATCACGAGGTCAGGAGATCGAGACCATCCTGGCCAACATGGTGAAACCCTGTCTCTACTAAAAATACAAAAATTAGCCAGGCATTGTGGCACATTCCTGTAGTCCCAGCTACTCAGGCTGAGGCAGGAGAATTGCTTGAACCTTGGAGGCGGCGGTTGCAGTGAGCCAAGATCACTCCGAGAGTGAAACTCCTTCTCAAAAAAAAAAAAAAGAAAGAAAAAAAAACTAGGATTTAAATATTCAGTTGTTTATTATAATGTAATTATTCTATCATTTTCCATAATATGCCAACCTTCACTGTATGATGGTAAAGAAGATCACTTTTGTAAAATCTTTAAAGATTTTATCATATTCTGAAAAGCCTACCTCTTAATCCTTTCATATTTAAATTATCCTTTTTTGAAGTATGTATCACATTATTTTAAGTCAGTCAGATCCTTATTTTTTAATGGTTTACGCATTAGTGAAACACTTCTCCAAATCCATTCTTATGGCTGTCATAAAATTCTGTCCTTTTGGGGAAAGATTCTCCTACCATCTCTCATTTGGATTACTGTGAGAATTTCCTTACCAGTGTTCCATTTCAATGTTTCCAATTCACTTGCCATTTCTACTACCCCGAACTCTAGTCTGTTTATTTTAGACCCTCATTATCTCTTGACGAGACCACTATACTGACTTTCTACTTATGCTTTCTGCCTCCAGGTTTGTGTTCTTGTTTTCAGTAAAATCTATCCCCTAAATCTGGCTGTATCACACACCTTGAAAAACTTCACTGGCTTCCTATTACTGGGAATATAATAATATTCCCCTATATTCTGGGCAAGTGTTACTAGACTTTATTGGAAAAAAAATGTTTTGTGTTTAGTAGTAAATTTGGGAAATGTCTGGCTAACATCTTAATTGTAATACTGTTTCAACAGCATAGGTCAAGTGAGAGATGTGTATTTATAGGCATACACTGCCAGTTAGCCTATTACCTGGAATTCAAGTTTATGTCAAAATATAAGATATGAAAACCCCCTTGACACTGGATATATTTATCTTATATTCAGATACTATTTTTTTCCATTCTAATTAGATTCAAACTATGAATTTTAAAATTTTATAGAAGTAATAAATGTTCCTTTTAGAAAATACAGGACAAAAAGGAAAAAAAGAAACTGAAAATTACTTATTCCAACACCCAGAGATAACTAAGTATTCTTCTAGTCCATTGAAATAGATGTTATTACGTCTCTATATCTTCATTATCTACTTATATATTCATTAAGTAAATATTCATTTAGTACCTGTATGCAAGGCTATTCTAGGTGCTGGGGATGCAGCAATAAATAAAGCAGAAAAAGTCCCTGCTCTCATGGAGTTTATATTCTAGTGAGGAAAGACAGTTAACTAAATAAGCAAACAAACAAACAAACAAATATATGGCCAACTGTCCAGAAGTAGTAAGTACTATGAACAAAAATAAAGCAGGTTAATGAAATAATAGTGAATGGCTGTATATATTCAAACACTTTGATATTGATCAAAAAGTTAAAATCTTATTTCAAATGGCAATGAAATCCATATATTGATTTTGGGAAAAAGTTACCGTGTTGTATGTGTTTATGAGCAATATTTTCCTAACATGCTATAATCTAATCAAAATTAAATTAAGCAAAGCATCTCTAACAGGTATCATTTGAAGAACTACTGATCTTTATTTTGAAACAAAGCAAATTAATCTCGTTTTCTATTTTAGACTAAGAAAGATAGTACTTACAGATCACTAAGCTTAACATTAAGAAGTCAATTGGCAATTATAGAATGCATAGTTTTATAATGAGCTAGTTTTGCTGGATTAATTTAATTTTTAAAATGAAACTGAAGATGTTCTCTCTCTTGATTTTATTCATTCAGTATATGTGTATATGTATAAAATATTGAATATATAATTATATATGCTATATATAAAATGCCTTTGATGGACATTCATAAATAAAAATATATAGTTTTAATGTTCAAATAATTTGTAGTTTGTTAGAGTGATAGCCAAGCCAACTAAAAATTTTAAAAACTAAAATGTTGAAAATTAGGACAATAACAAAGATGATGATAACACCGATTACCTTACACTGAATACATTTTTAGTTTTATTATTATTATTTTTGAGATGGAGTTTTGCTCTTGTTGCCCAGACTAGAGTGCAGTGGTGCCATCTCAGCTCACTGCAACCTCCGCCTCCCAGGTTCAAGCAATTGTCTTGCCTCGGCCTTCCGAGTAGCTGGGACTACAGATGTGTGCCACCACACCCAGCTAATTTTTGTATTTTTTTTTTTTTTTTTTTTAGTAGAAACATTAATTTAGGATTTGAAATATTTTACTGGACAAAATACTTGAAATGTTTACCAATCTGTTCTCTTTTTTTTTTAGTTTTTGAGATGGAGTTTTGCCCTGTCGCCCAGGCTGGAGGGCAGTGGTGTGATCTTGGCTCACTGCAATCTCTGTCTCAGGTTCAAGTGATTCTCCTGCCTCAGCCTCCTGAGCAGCTGGGATTACAGGCGCCCTCCCCACATCTGGCTAATTTTTGTATTTTTAGTACAGACGGGGTTTCACCATGTTGGCCAGGTTGGCCTCAAGGTCTGACCTCAGGTGATCCACCCACTTCAGCCTCCCAAAGTGTTGGGATTATAGGCGTGAGCCATCACACCCGACCTGAATACATTTTAAATGAGAACTACCATTGCTTTGTGTTTATTGCACAATAATGTCTAATTGTTTTCACAATATTTTAAATAAAAATAAGGAGAAATTGAATGGGTCAGAGAAAGGGAAATGATCAAAAGAATGAAAATAAAATCCTATATTTGGACATTTAAGCTGTTTAGCCAGAGTAAGAGACTAGGCATGACTTGAATACATGAGTGGTTTTATGATCACAGAGGACTGAGCAGGAGAAATTGAAGTTATATTGATGTGGAAAAGCTTTCAGCTGTTTTGTAATAATATTAGCCAATAAAACCTAGTGGCTTACTCAGCATACTTTTAGTATTTCACAGTTTCTGTTGGTCAGGAGTCTGTGCATGGATGGGTCATCTGCTTAGCCTCAGCCAGGGCTGAATTCTCATCTGGAATCTTGACTGAGGAAGAATCCACTTCTCTACCTCCATAGTTGTTGGCAGCATTCAGTTCTTTGTGGTTACAGATAGCTTTAGTTTTTTGGATGATTGTCTTCAGATGTCAGTGTCAGTTCACCAGTATGATTGTTTGCTTTCTCTAAGTCAACAAGGGAGAGACTCTAGGTAAATGCTACAATATTATGTAACATAATCATGTACTAATATACTCAAAATCACATACATCTCATCATTTTTGCTGTATTCTGTTAGTTAGAAGCAAGTCACAGGTCCTACCCATATTCAAAAGGAGGAAATCACAAAAGGATGTGAACATCAGGAGACAGAGGTCATGGAGGCCATCTGGAGAGTCTGTCTGCCACAAATGAATATAGAGAAACACTTACTATCTGGAGGATATACTATTGAAATAAGAAGTGGTGTTTATGTCTTTGCTTCTCTTGACTTTAGGAGTTTCAGGAGTATTTAACTGATGGGTCTTATGATCATTTCCACCTCATTTCCCAAAATTTATTCATCCTACTGTCTTAACACGTTTCCTGCTGCTGTAACAGAATACCTGAGACTGGATAATTTAAGAACAGTAAAAGTTTACTAAGCATATAGTTCTGGATGCTGGGAAGTCCCAAGAGCATGGCTCCGGCATCTGGTGAGGGTCACCTAATGGAGGAAAGCAAGAGGAGGAAGTGAGTGCACACAACAGAGAGAGGAAATTGGGCTGAACGCATTATTTTTTATCAGGAACCCACTCCCACAATAACCAACCCACTCCTACAATAATGGTTTTAATTCCTTCATGAGGGTAGAGCCCTCAAGTTCTAATCATCTCTTAGAGGCCCCAGCTGTTAATACTGTTTCAATGGCAATTAAGTTTCAACGTGAGTTTTGGAGGAGATATTCAAACCATAGCACCTACCAATGCAGTTTTTTAAAGAGAAAGGCTAAAGAAGTTAGAGAAATGAGAATAGTTACACTTTCTGTCAAGTGTATCATATATATTAATCTAATTATTCCTCACTAAATTTTTCAATAGTGAGGATGAGAAAGATTTCCTGTTCAATATAAGGTTGTGGAAGATATACAGAGGCCCTCTACATGCTCAAGTTTATTTAATGAAGATGATAATCAGTGAGGCAGGTGTTTACAAATGCCGTAGCACTAAAAGGCTGCTTCTATACTGAAGAACCAAATGTGTAGAAAACAAAGGATACATTGCAACCCGTGCTAAATGTGGTTCAAAGCAAATTATGCTGGAATCGTGATCTTTCAACTCTAATTGATTGTCTCTTACTTCTAGGCTTTGGAAAAGAAGTACTTTGAGTACTCTGTCAGAATAAATAGTTGTAGACTGCCGACCTAAGTGAAAAAAGTAATTCATTGCCTTTTAGAATTGAGATTTCTAGAGCAGTAGAATTTATTCTAATTAAAATAGCTTAATGGAAGCATCTTGTTTTAAAATGAATGCTCAAAAGTGTCTTTGAAATAGATTTTTGCAAAATCAGGTTCTCTATCAGAGCTGTCTTAGACTGATTCAAAAGTTCATGCTCTAGATGCTTTTTAAATAACTTTAAATGATTCTTTAAAGTATATATCCTAAATTTAAATGTATCAAGATATAATTACTGGAATAATATGAAATGATTATTTGAAAATTATTTTTATTAATTCATTTATTAGATTTTTTTTGTTTTCATGAGCAGTTGAATTTTTTTTCAGATAACATTATTTTCAAAAATTTACAGACTTTTTTCTCACTACTGCATTTTCTCATTCTCTTCCCTTTGAAACATCTTAATATATTAGATAATTTATGAGAAGCAAGTCTACATGAAAGATTTTTAAATAAATATGTTTAATTAGTGAACTTACCTGAATTGGTTGCTTTTATTGTAGATTTCACAAGAAGTGGCAAACCTTGGTGGCTGAATGATACATCCACTTTTTCTTATTCACTACCAATTAACAACACACATATCCACCACAGACAGAAGAGATCAGTGAGCATTGAACGGTTTGTGGAGACATTGGTAGTGGCAGACAAAATGATGGTGGGCTACCATGGCCGCAAAGACATTGAACATTACATTTTGAGTGTGATGAATATTGTAAGTTTGATCCCTCTATATAATATTTTATTTCATATTTGTTGTGTTTTTGACTAAGGTCATAAATTTTTGCTGTGAAGTTAATAATGATAAGAATTTACCTGTCTAAAATGGTAAAAGATTGGTCTAGTATTGTTTCAGTTCCATAGAAATACATTTAAAGATGACTTTATCATTCATTTTTAGATAATACGACAGTTTTAGTGGATCGTTAAATCTTGTTTGAGGGTTTTGTTTTTCTTTTTTAACTTGAAACATCAGCTCACCCTCTAATTTCCATGCTGTAGTTCATGTCTAGGAGAAAATATTTATTGAGGTAGACTGGTATAAAAACCTTTTACCAAGGCACTTTGAGGGTAGAGTTCTAAGTGATACAGAGTAATGTATACAGTGGTTAAATTTATAAAAAAATTATTTTAGCACTTAAAAAATCAAACTATCACCCTATGATTTTTGTCTGACTTTATGTCTTTTCTTATTTTCTGGAGGTCAGGTTGCCAAACTTTACCGTGATTCCAGCCTAGGAAACGTTGTGAATATTATAGTGGCCCGCTTAATTGTTCTCACAGAAGATCAGGTAAGAATGTGTTAGTTTATAAGTCTAAGATTCTTAACAGACAAGCTATAGAGCTATAGAATTACTTATTATTAAATAATATGTTTTATTATTGCTCCTATTAGGAAGTTCTAGTTGGATATGAGTTTTAGCTCTACACATTTAATATCTTAAGCAAATTTAAAAAAAAAGAATATACCTTTTATGTTAAAGCTATATAGATTAGCTATGTTTCAGTATAAGGGTGAGCATTTGCATGGCATATCTTATAATAATGGTTTTCCTTAGTTTTTATGTTGATAATCTCACATATGTTCACATTATCATTACAGCTGGAACTGGAAAAAAAAATCTGTTCAATAATATACCAAATGAGCTCTAGGTCAGATATTACAGAAATAAAAATTGGCAAGAGATTATTCCTAGAAACCACTGCTTCTAATTATACTCCCACTTTAGTCTTCAAAAGTTTTAACAACTGACCTTAGTAATTTGTTTGGAACATTTCTGGTATGCATGTTGTATTGCAGCCAAACTTGGAGATAAACCACCATGCAGACAAGTCCCTCGATAGCTTCTGTAAATGGCAGAAATCCATTCTCTCCCACCAAAGTGATGGAAACACCATTCCAGAAAATGGGATTGCCCACCACGATAATGCAGTTCTTATTACTAGGTATGGTTTGTTGCAAGTATTTTTCCATTGATTATTGTGTTTATTCACTATTGTAATAAATTTGGTTCTATCTAAAGCCTCATTCAGATAATGAGTATAGAGAAAGCAAAATGGTAATTTATTTTTCACTACTGAGAAAGAATGTATTACACTATTATTGTGTTTGCATCAAATGAACCAAATAAGAAAAAAGAAAATATTAAAATTTGACTTAGAAATTTAATAAATGACTTTCCTTCTGCTGATAAGTTCTATTCATAATGTTTTATCGAAAGCATGTAGATAATTTGTTAACTGAACAAAATACACACTAAAACAAGATTAAACCATATGAGAAAATATATATCATAAAATTAAACCGTATGAGAAAATATATATCATAAAATAAAGTGACCATTATTGGTTATAAAATATATTAACTATTTTTACCTTCCAGTTGTGTTAAAGTTTATTAAAAGAGAGGAGGAGACGGGCAGTTATACAACTTACTTGAATGTCTATCTAATTTAAAATACTTTAATTAAGATATATAAACATAAAGAAGCAGATTGATTACACTATGTGTTGAACAGCTTGTCTCTCAAGCAAAATTATTTTTTGATGATAACCCATTGAATTTTTATATTGCTTTCCAGTTTTACAAAACTGTTTTCAGATCCATTTTATTCTTTACTCTCCAGCAACAATTCTGTAGAGAGTGTTATTATGTTAGGAATGAGGGAACTGGTAGGTAAGTTTCTCAAGATTACTCAGCTAATAAGTGAAAGAATATGGCTCAGATCCTGGTGATTCTGTCTTTGATTATACGATGCTATCTGTTTTAGTTTTTAATACTCTTAATTATAATTGGTTAGAAATATTACACTTAAATTATTTTAAGATAAGTGTGCCTTTTGACTTCTTATGAATATTTTAAAATAAAAAGTAACAATAAACAATAAGCAAAATGGAAGCATTATAGTCTTTGGTATGATGATTATTTCAATTTGCAAGACAGTATTTAACATACGCTTCATCTGTGATATGTTCATTGACTCTACATTAGGTTCTAGGGAGGGAATACAAAGTATATGAGTTAGAATCTTGAGATCCAGTAAGATAATGTAAACTTTAGAAAAATTTCCTGAGTAACTGAGTCGTACAGTGAAATTTCTGAATTTTTTTTATAGTTATACTCACTTTAATTGGCTTTATCTACCTGGCATCATAAGTGAGAAAATTTGGTTTATGACATGCCTGCTGAATAAAATCATCATATGGTTCTATATTAATACATGTTGACATTTTAGTCTGATAAAATTTGCAACCCCTTAGAGTCTTGTGGTCTAGAATATTCTTAAATATACTTAAGGAATTAAAAATATACTGGGAATTGTGCAAATGTAGAAACCTTTCTGTTAAAAAATATGGATGTTGATTAGTGTCAGTGAAATTACTAGAAGAAAATGTTGTTGTATATAGCTTACAAAATGATCATAAATATTTACGTGACTTTTGTATTTATATTTGTAAAGCCCTTTCTCTCTTCCCAAATGTGACACACAGTGGGCTCCCAATACTTCACATTTGCATTATTATATCTCCATTGGATTTTTACCTTTTGCCTCAAATGACAGAAGTTACACCAAGCATGTATATAGGTATTCAAGTAGTAGAGTACATCTGGGCAGTTAGCCCACCTTTCTTTGCACTGGCTACAACATTCAGCTGTCCAACTTTTTACTCTGAGTTCGCTTGGATATTTTCCTGATTCTCTGCAGGGCTCTTGTTTGCTTTTGTAAGCTACTTCGAGTGCCTTTTTGAAGTTTGAGATTTAAACATAAAATTTTATTTTTTATTTTATTTTATTTTATTTTAATTTTTATTTTATTTTATTATTTTATTTTATTTTATTTATTTTATTTTATTTTATTTTATTTATTTTATTTTATTTTTTTGAGATGAGTCCCGCCTGTGTCCAGGCTGGAGCGCAGTGGTGCGATCTCGGCTCACTGCAACCTCTACCTCCCAGGTTCAAGTGATTCTCACTGCCTCAGTCTCCTGATCGTGGGATTACAGCGTGCGTGCCACATGCACAGCTACATTTTGGCTGTTTTTATAGAGATTGGAGGGATTCACGTGTTTAGCCAGGGATGGTCTCAATACTCCTGACCTCGGGATCCTCCCACCTTGGACCTTCCCAAAGTACTGTAGGCATGAACCACCGTGGCCTAGGCCATGAAAATTTTCTTTTTAAACTTGTCTCTAAAGATCAAGATAGTACTAGAAAATGATCTCAGAAATTAATAGAAATAGAAATAGTAGTTCAAAGATTCATATCATATTATTTTAGATTGTCTAATGTAACAGAGTTAGTGCTTTTGGAGCAGTGTATAATTCTTTTTTGAATTCTTATTAAAGTTTCAAAGTAACTTCTAGCCTATTTAAAAGCTATAATTATATTTGGATTGCTAGGGCCACAGAGTGACTTATCAAAATGAGAGGAGTATCATCTTTAATATTTAAAAATGGTTAGTTTTTGAGGATCAGAAGAGAGGTACCAGTGTTGGACTCTCTTATATATTTCTTATTTTGAAATCCAACATGTGTTTAAATCATACTACTAATTTTTGTAAAAATATTTTGAGAATTCCGCAGATGATTTTATATTAATGTTGAAAATTGGTTGATATAACTCACTTATTAACATGTTCAGGGGTTTGACCCGACTGTTTATGGGTAACATCATGTTGTATGTTTGCTTGAAATGTCAACTCACTAGGGAGAATGTATAATGTGTTTATCAAGAATGCCAGGGCTGGGCACAGTGGCTAATGCCTCTAATCCCAGCGCTTTGGGAGGCTGAGGAGGGCGGATCACAAGGTCAGGAGATCAAGAGCATCTGACTAACATGGTGAAACCCTGTCTCTACTAAAAATACCAAAAAATTAGCCAGACGTGGTGGTGGGCACCTGTAGTCCCAGCTACTCGAGAGGCTGAGGCAGGAGAATGGCGTGAACCTGCGAGGTGGAGCTTGCAGTGAGCCAAGATCACGCCACTGCACTCTAGCCTGGGTGACAGAGGGAGAAAAAAAAAGAATGCCAGAGGAAAAATGATGGATATGTTTATTTCCACTAGGCCAAATTTTGTCCCAGGGACTCAAAGGTTTTATGCAAAAACCATTTGAGATTGTAATCACTTAAGTAATAATAGTTACTTTTAAAACTCAAAATGTTATCCCTTTCTTTAAAATTGTATCTTATTATTTTATTTTGTTGATTTACATTTAAAATGTACTGTGCTCTGCAAAGCTATCAGATCACTCTGACTAGAGAGAAAGAAAATAAAGGAATTTTGAATGTTGTTTTTTCTGATATCAGTAATACTGAATGAACACCAAAGAACATATTAAAATGATTTATATATATTACATATGTGTATTTTATATGTACATATGTGTGCATATACTATGTTCTATATAATAGTTCATAATAAATAACATATAATATAATGAATACCTGTTATCACTACTTAGATTTATCAAATCTTAACTTTATGCTATACGAAAGAGCAGCTTTAAGCCACTTCCTAAAATGATGATTACCTCTCTATGTTGTATTAAGTACCTGACATCTTAACTCTGAATACCAAAGTTAGGGCTAAAATGTATACATTTGTAGACATATGGCAATATTTCTATAGTTTATTATATTTCATATATTATAAATATGCATTAATAGTAGAATAATAAAACTGATCTTTCATTTTGTGATCTATATTTTAGTTAAAATATCAGTATTAGTAACTGGTATTGATTGCTTTCATAGACTAAGATCTATTAGAATTATTTGATGATGATTAATATTCACCTAAATTAGTGAATGAAATTCACAGTATATCAGTGGTGAAATATAACATTACATACCTAGGTCAAGAAATGATTAATATTCCTTACTTGAAACTCTAGAAGCAGAATTTTTGAAGGCAAAATAGGACTGTACACACATAGTTAAAAAGCTGACTTGCTATAAAATTTGCAAATTATCTTTATTAAGCTTTGTATTTTGTTGTTTTAAAATTATTACATTGACAAAAATTGTGTGTCTTTATGGTATTCAAATGATATTTAGATATATCTAAACATTGTAAAATGGCTAAATCTAGCAGTGGCTTGATATGTGTTGCCTCCCATACTTTATTAAGGTTTTTATTGATAAACCAAATTAATAGCTACTTAGGAATAAAAACCTGCAAGTTGACAGGTTATTTAATTTAATTAAATTTTCAAATGAAGTCGGGAAATATCCACCACAAGTTTAAAGTCAAGCCAATATCTAAATCTATTTTGTGGTAAAATACTCAAGAAATCTATTTGTTGTCTGAAATTCAGTAGGAATTCAAAGACGTGGAGTATATTTGCATCAATGTTTAGCAATTAGCATGAACAGACTAATGCATACATTTCTTGGCTTTCTCTCCTATAAAGTATTGGAATCAGGTTTTTCTATTTTTAAGATAATAATACATAACAGTTTATATTTAGGGTAGGAATTATAGCCTAAGTTCTTTTTATGGTAACAGCTTTATTGAGATATAATTCACAGACCATACAATTTATCCATTTAAAGTATACAGTTCATTGGCTTTTAGTATATTCACAGAGTTGTGCAATTGTCATTATCATCAATTTTAGAACATTCCATCACTCCCAAAGGAAGTCATCCTCCATTCCCCACATTCCCCTCTAGTCGTAGGCAACTGCTACCCTAGTCGTAGGCAACTGCTAATGTACTTTTTGTCTGTATAGATTTACCTCTAGACCATACATATAAATGAAATAATACAATATGTGGTCTTTTGTAACTTGCCTCTTTTACTTAGCACAGTGTTTTCAAGGTTCATCCATAATGTGGCATATATCAATACTTCATTCCTCTTATTAGCCTAAATTCTTGAGAATTCAAGACACCTTTTAAGACTGCCTCTATAGGCTATTTGTCAATTATTATACTTTTACAGTTTTTCATTAATGAAAAGCACAGGATTTATAAATACGTCTCAAAATACAGATGCAAAAATTGCACACCAAGTCAAATAATTTAGTCTTTAATTAAAATGGGCATATTTATCCTCTTAAGGGGTCATGACTGTTTGCTTTGGTGCTGCTGGATTATAAAGGAATTAGAATTTCCAGAGTCACCTAATGTTTTCAGTTGGGAGTACAAAAATAGCTATAAAAGTGGCTTATTGTTAAAATTTGGCCTGCAGTCTATGCATTTAAACAAGTTTTCTAATTTTTTAAATAACGTGTTTATCAGGATTATATATTGGTTTCATGGTAATGTATTAGAACAGATAGAGGAAAGGGAAGTTAAATGTGATACATTAACATTTATTTGGTATTCATTTATGGATTTTTAAAAATCTTTAAAGAAATGCCAGTTACCTGTTTTATGACCAGTTAAATATTTTATTTCATTAAGCTTTTAAAGAATATATTAGGTTTATAGGAAGTGTGAATTCAGATTGTGGGTGAATTAATTTTGTTATGTGGGCATTTTGAAGCATTTATTTTTCTCTTACCACGCTGCTTTTTCTGAATTGTTTGAGACAATCATATAGTTCATCTTTCTGAAAGTGTATTAACACAGTGAATTGCAATGATTGGTTTAGAATATTAAACCAACCTTTCGTTCTTTTTTTTCTTGAAGACAGGGTCTCACTCTATTGCCCACTATATCTACCCACCCCCATTGCCCATATTCCTCCTCTTCAGTTTCCCTTCCTTTTGTCCATGCCTTGCTGGTTTCTTACTCAAAAGTCTTTATCTAGATTTAGTTTCCATTTCAATCTAGGACTGTGACAAACTGGAGTGACTCTAATTTCTTGTGTACACTGGGACACTTTTAAGAGTGAAAGAGGGAGGCTGTGTGCAATGGGTCATGCCTGTAATGCCAGCACTTTGGGAGCTGAGGTGGGAGGAGTACTGGAGGTCAGGAGTTCAAGATCAGCCTGGCCAACATGGTGAAACCTGTCTCTACTAAAAATACACAAAAACATTAGTCAGGCATGGTGGCATGCACCTGTAATCCCAGATACTCAGGAGACTGAGGTAGGAGAATCTCTTGAACCCGAGAGGCGAAGATTGCAGTGAACTGAGATTGCACCACTGCACTCCAGCCTGGGCAATAGAGTGAGACTCCGTCTTAAAAAACAAAAAACAAACCACAAAAAAACTGAAAGAGCATGCCATTGACAGTTGTGTCTGGAAAATAGGCACAAATTAGGACCTGGTGAAACAGGATTATGGTTATCTCAGGCATTACCTGTGTTTGTTTGTTGAAGTTCAAATAAAAATGGAAACAAGAAGATACTTTTTCCTCAGTACCCAAATTTAATCAGTTATCTTTATACACACCTTGAATAAATACTGTACCTTATTTGTAGTAGGCATCATTAAATAGTTAAAGAAGGATGTATTGTTCTAAGCTCTAAGGAATAGTAACTTAAGTATTTATATTGGTTTTATGGATGTATTGATGTATGTATATAACCAAGTACCAGATACTTAAGTGCTTTACAGACACTTAATCATTTAAACCTTAAATAACTGCATGAGATAGGTACTGCTGTTTTCTCCATATTGCAGAAGAGAGAGCTGAAGCACAGGAAAGTTAACTGATTGGCAAGGTCACACAGCATCTTAGAAGCCTGTGGTAGGCAGGTTTCTAAGATGGCCTTCAGTGATCTCTGTCTCCTGGTATTCATGACTTTATGTAATCTTCTCCTCTGGAGTGTGGTCTTGCGAATTGACATCTTAACAATATGGAGTCTTCCAACTCATGAACAAAGTCTGTCTCTCCATTTATTTAGGTTTTCATTACTTTGTCTCAGCAGTGTTTTGTGGTTTTCAGTGTTTTTATACGTTTGGTCATATGTTTTGATGTTATTGTCCATGATACGCTTTTTAAAATTTCATTTTCCAAATTAATAGTTTTTCACTGGTATATGAAAATGCAATAGATATGTATATGGATTTTGTATCCTGTAACCTTGCTAAGTTCATTTATTCATTTTAATAGCTTTTCTTGTATGTGTCAGAGTCTCTCTTATCTCCCAGTCTGGAGAGCAATGGCACGATCTTGGCTTTGTGATTCTCCTGCCTCTGCCTCCCAAATAGCTGGGAATACAGGTGCCCGCCACCATGCCCAACTAATTTTTGTATTTTTAGTAGAGATAGGGTTTCATCATGTTAGCCAGGCTGGTCTCGAACTCCTGACCTCAGGTGTTCCACCTGCCTCGGCCTCCCAAAGTGCTGGGATTAGAGGCATGAGCCACTGAGCCTGACCTGGTTTTAATAGCTTTTTAAACGATTCCATATATAAAGATGATCACGTTGTCTGAGATGAAAGACATTGTGCTTCTTCCTTTTAATAATGAATGACTTTTATTTATTTATTTATTGCCTTATTGGAATGTCTAGAACTTCTAATACAGTGTATAATAAAGGCGGTAAGAGCAGAGATCCTTGTTTCGTTCCTGACCTCAGTGAGGAAAGAATTCCATCTTTCGCCATTTGTTGATTCCCTTTGTCTGGTTGAGAAAATTTCCTTCTGTTCATAGTTTGCTGAGAGTTTTTTTTTTTTTTTTTTTTTTAATCAGTAATGGGTGTTGGAATATTACCAAATGCCTTTTCTGAATTGTTTGAGATAATCATATCGTTTATCTTTTTAAAAGTAGATTAATACAGTGAATTGCAATGATTGATTTACAATGTTAAACCAACTTTTTTTTTTTTTTTTTGAGACAGGGTCTCACTCTGTTGCCTAGGCTGGAGTGCAGTGTTGTGATCTTAGCTCATTGCAACCTCTGCCTCCCAGGCTTGAGCAGTCCTCCCACCTCAGCCTCCTGAGTAGCTGGTACTACAGGCGTGCACCACAATGCCCAGCTAATTTTTTGTATATTTTATAGAGATGGGGATTCACTGTGTTGCTTAAGCTGGTCTTAAACTCTTGGGCTCGAGTGATCCTCCCACCTTGGTCTCCCAAAGTGCTGGGATTACAGGCATGAGCCACACTGTGCCCAGCCAAACCAACTTTTCATTCTTAAGATGAACTCAATTTGGTCATCAATGTATTATTCTTTTAATATAGTTAGATATCTAATTTACATTCCCACCAACAGTGTAAAAGTGTTTCTATTTCAACCATTGTGGAAAACGGTGTGGCCTAGTTATCCCAAAGAAATATAAACCATTCTATTCTAAAGATACATGTACATGTATGTTCAATGCAACACTATTCACAATAGCAAAGACATAGAATCAACCCAAATGTTCATCAATGATAGACTGGATAAAGAAAATGTGGGCCGGGCACGGTGGCTCAAGCCTGTAATCCCAGCACTTTGGGAGGCCGAGGCGGGCGGATCACGAGGTCAGGAGATCGAGACCATCCTGGCTAACACGGTGAAACCCCGTCTCTACTAAAAAAATACAAAAAACTAGCCGGGCGAGGTGGCGGGCGCCTGTAGTCCCAGCTACTTGGGAGGCTGAGGCAGGAGAATGGCGTAAACCCGGGAGGC
>NW_016806624.1:880640-883425 GCF_001698545.2 Rhinopithecus bieti
TTTTTGAAAAAAAAATATATATATATATTTATATAGTTATATATCATTTTCCATATAATTAGATATCATTTTCTAAAATTGTGTGTGTGTTTTTTTTTTAGATTTATATTTATGAGGGATGTTGTTCTGTAGTTTTTTCTTAGACTGTCTTTGCCTGATTTTGGTATTAGGGTAATGTTGCCCTCACAGAATGAGTTACGAGATAGTACCTCCTTTTCAATTTTCTGGAACAGTTTGTCTAGAATTGTATTATTTCCTCCTCACATGTTTTGTAGAATTCACAAGAAGCCATCTGCACTGGGAGTTTTCTTTGTGGAGTGATTTTTTTTAAAACTACCAGTTAAAATTGTTTAATAATATAGGGCTAATTAGGTTATCTTATTCAGTGAGCTTTGATAGTTTGAGTATTTCAAGGAATATGTTTATTTTTTCCAAGTGGTGAAATGTATTGGCATAATTGTTCATAATATCTTGTTATCCTTTTAATATCTGTAGAATATATAGTAAAATCACCTCTCTTTATGGTATTAGTAGTTTTGTCTTTTGTCTTTTATGTCTTTTCTTGTCTTTTGTCTTTTCTAATCACTCTGGCTAGATATTTTAATCATCTTCTCAAATTTGGTTTCAGTTATTTTTTTTCATTTTTCTGTTTTCTGTTTCATTGATTTCTTTCCATTCGTCTACTTGCTTCGGGTTTATTCTTCTGTTTGTGGTTCCTTATGGCAGAAGTTGTGGTCATTAATTTGAGACCTTTCTGCTTTTCTAATATATGTGTTTAGTGTTAGAAAATCCTCCCATGTATAGCTTTATCGCATCTCACAAATTTGGATATGTTGAGTTTCAGTTCCATTTAGTTCAAAATACTAATGTTCCTTTAGAGTGTTTCTTTCTTTCTTTCTTTCTTTCTTTCTTTCTTTCTTTCTTTCTTTCTTTCTTTCTTTCTCTCTCTCTCTCTCTCTCTCTCTTTCTTTCTTTCTTTCTTTCTTTTTTTTGTTTTTCCCATGGCTTATTCAGAATTGTGTTATTTAGTTCCAAATCCCCCCCCCCCCGCAGAAATTCTTCTGTTATTAATTCGTAATTTTTTTCCACTATGGTCAGATAATACAGTTTTATGATTTGAATGCATTTCAGTTTACTGAGACTTGCTTTATGGCCCAGAATATTGTCTTTCTTGGTAAATGTTCCAGGTGGTTGCGCTTGAAAAGAATGGGTATTCTGCTGTTGTTGGATGGAAATGTCTATATATTATCAATTAGGTTAATTTGGGTGGTCATGGTATTTAATTATTCTTTGCCCTTACTGAGTTGAACAATTTGATTATGAAATGTTTTGGAGTAGTTTTCATGTTTGGGGTCATTGAGCTTCTTAGATCTAATTTAATCAAATTTTGATGATTTTGGCCAATATTTTCTCAATATATTTTTTGGTTTTGCCCTTCTTGCCTTGCTTTGGTGACTTTAATTGCAGATATATTTGGTTACTTGAAGACAACTCACATATGGTCTGTTTATCATTTTAAATTCTCTCTTCTCTGTGTATTCAATTTTGGTTAGTTTCTATTGCTATGTCTTCAAGTTGACTTTTTTCTACAATGACTAATCCAACAGTCTGATCTAATATGTATTTTCATCTTATGTAGTATAATTTTTTTCATTTCTAGTGGTTTAATTTTTTTTATTACTATACTTTAAGTTCTAGGGTACATGTGCACATCATGCAGTTTTGTTACGTATGTGTACATGTGCCAGGTTGTTGTGCTACATCCATTAACTCGCCATTTACATGAGGTATATCACGTAATGCTATCCCTCCCCCTTCCCCCCAACCTGACGACAGGCCCCGGTGTGTGATGTTCCCCTTCCTGTGTCCAAGTGTTCTCATTGTTCAGTTCCCACCTGTGAGTGAGAACATGCAGTGTTTGGTATTCTTTTCTTGCGATAGTTTGCTCAGAATGATGGTTTCCAGCTTCATCCATGTCCCTACAAAGGACATGAACTCATCCTTTTTTATGGCTGTATAGTATTCTATGGTGGATATGTGCCACGTTTTCTTAAATCCAGTCTGTCATTGATGGACATTTGGGTTGATTCCAAGTCTTTGCTATTGTGAATAGTGCCACAATAAACATACGTGTGCATGTGTCTTTATGGCAGCATGATGTATAATCCTTTGGGTGTATACCCAGTAATGGGATCAGTGGGTCAAATGGAATTTCTAGTTCCACATCCTTGAGGAATCGCCACACTGTCTTCCATAATGGTTGAACTACTTTACAGTCCCACCAACAGTGTAAAAGTGTTCCCATTTCTCTACATCGTCTCCAGCACCTGTTGTTTCCTGACTTTTTAATGATCGTCATTCTAACTGGTGTGAGATGGTATCTCATTGTGGTTTCAATTTGCATTTCTCTGATGGCCAGTGATGATGAGCATTTTTTCATGTGTCTGTTGGCTGCATAAATATCTTCTTTTGAGAAGTGTCTGTTCATATCTTTTGCCCACTTTTTGATGGGGTTGTTTGATTTTTTCTTGTAAATTTGTTTGAGTTCTTTGTAAATTCTGGATACTAGCCCTTTGTCAGATGAGTAGATTACAAAAATTTTCTCCCATTCTGTAGGTTGCCTGTTCATTCTGATGGTAGTTTCTTTTGCTGTGCACAAGCTCTTTAGTTTAATTAGATCCCATTTGTCAATTTTGGCTTTTGTTGCCATTGCTTTTGGTGTTTTAGGCATGAAGTCCTTGCCCATGCCTATGTCCTGAATGGTATTACCTAGGTTTTCTTCTAG
>NW_016806624.1:885623-890200 GCF_001698545.2 Rhinopithecus bieti
TGGGTCTCCTGAATACAGCACACTGATGGGTCTTGATTCTTTATCCAATTTGGCAGTCTGTATTTTTAATTGGAGCACTTAGCCCATTTACATTTAAGGTTAATATTGTTACGTGTGAAATTTGATCCTGTCATTAGGATGTTAGCTGGCTATTTTGCTCGTTAGTTGATGCAGTTTCTTCCTAGCATTGATGGTCTTTACTATTTGGCATGTTTTTGCAGTGGCTGGTACTGGTTGTTCCTTTCCATGTTTAGTGCTTCCTTCAGGAGCTCTTGTAAGGCAGGCCTGGTGGTTAGAAAATCTCTCAGCATTTGCTTGTCTGTAAAGGATTTTATTTCTCCTTCACTTATGAAGCTTAGTTTCGCTGGATATGAGATTCTGGGTTGAAAATTGTTTTCTTTTAGAATGTTGAATATTGGACCCCACTCTCTTCTTGCTTGTAGAGTTTCTACCGAGAGATCTGCTGTTAGTCTCATGGGCTTCTATTCGTGGGTAACCCGACCTTTCACTCTGATTGCCCTTAGCATTTTTTCCTTCATTTCAACTTTGGTGAATCTGACAATTATGTGTCTTGGAGTTGCTCCTCTCAAGGAGTATCTTTGTGGCGTTCTTTGTATTTCCTGAATTTGAATGTTGGCCTGCCTTACTAGGTTGGGGAAGTTCTCCAGGTTAATATCCTGAAGAGTGTTTTCCAACTTGGTTCCATTTTCCCTGTCACTTTCAGGTACACCAATCAGATGTAGATTTGGTCTTTTCATATAGTCCCATATTTCTTGGAGGATTTGTTCATGTCTTTTTACTCTTTTTTCTCTAAACTTCTCTTCTCACTTCATTTCATTCATTTGATCTTCAATCACTGACACCCTTTCTTCCAGTTTATTGAATCAGCTATTGAAGTTTGTGCATTTGTCACATAGTTCTCGTGCCATGGTTTTCAGCTCCATCATGTCATTTTAAGGACTTCTCTACACTGGTTATTCTAGTTAGCCATTTGTGTAATGTTTTTTCGAGGTTTTTAGCTTCTTTGCGATGGTGCGATGGGTTCGAACTTCATCCTTTAGCTCGGAGATGTTTGTTATTACCGATCATCTGAAGCCTTCTTTTCTCAGCTCATCAAAGTCATTCTCCATCCAGCTTTGTTCTGTTGCTGGTGAGGAGCTGTGTTCCTGTGGAGGGGGAGAGCTGCTCTGATTTTGAGAATCAGCTTTTCTGCTCTGTTTTTTCACCATCTTTGTGGTTTTATTTACCTTTGGTCTTTGATCATGATGACATATAGATGGGATTTTGGTGTGGATGTCCTTTCTGTTTGTTAGTTTTCCTTCTAACAGTCAGGACCCTCAGCTCCAGTTTGCTGGAGTTTGCTGGAGTTCCACTCCAAACCCTGTTTGCCTGGGTATCAGCTGTGGAGGCTGCAGAACAGCGAATATTGCTGAACAGCAAATGTTGCTGCCCGATCATTCCTCTGGACGCTTCGTCTCAGAGGGGTACCTGGCAGTGTGAGGTATCAGTCTACCCCTACTGGGGGGTGCCTCCCAGTTAGACTACTCAGAGGTCAGGGACCCACTTGAGGAGGCAGTCTGTCTGGTCTCAGATCTCAAACTCCATGCTGGGAGAACCATTACTCTCTTCAAAGCTGTCAGACAGGGACATTTAAGTGTGGAGAGGTTTCTGCTACCTTTTGTTCAGCTATGCCCTGCCCCCAGAGGTGGAGTCAACAGAGGCAGGCAGGCCTCCTTGAGCTGTGGTGGGCTCCACCCAGTTCGGGCTTCCTGGCCTCTTTGTTTACCCACTCAAGCCTCAGCAATGGCAGACGCCCCTCCCCTAGCCTCACTGCCACCTTGCAGTTCCATCTCAGACTGCTGTCCTAGCAATGATTGAGGCTCCATGTGCGTGGGACCCTCTGAGCCAGGTGTGGGATATAATCTCCTGGTATGCTGTTTGCTAAGACCATTGGAAAAGTGCAGTATTAGGGTGGGAGTGACCCAATTTTCCAGGTGCCGTCTGTCACAGCTTCCCTTGGCTAGGAAAGGGAATTCCCTGACCCCTTGCTCTTCCCAGGTGAGGTGATACCTCGCCCTGCTTCAGCTCTCACTCGGTGGGCTGCACCCACTGTCCTGCACCCAGTGTCCAACAAGCCCCAGTGAGATGAGCCAGCTACCTCAATTGGAAATGCAGAAATCACCCACCTTCTGCACTGCTCATGCTGGGAGCTGTAGAATGGAGCTATTCCTATTCAGCCATCTTGGAATTGCCCCCTAATTTGGGTCTTTTAAAAAATTTTCAGATCTCTAGGCTTTAGAAAATACAAAGACTATTTTAAAGATTTTTCTCTACTAATTTTATTGTATGTGTCAGTTTTGGATTGGTTTCAATTGACTATTTCTTTATTATGTACTGTATTTTATTGCTTTTTTGCATATTTGGTGATCTTTGATTGATTGCCTGACATTGTGTTATTTACCTTGTTGGGTGCCAGATATTTTTGTGTTTCTGTAATTATTCTTGAACTTTTCCTTGGGGTGCAGTTAAGTTCCTTGGAAACTGATTCTTGCTTTTAAAATTTGTTTTGTAGAACCAATTCAGTGTTCAGTCTAGGGCTAATTATTCCCCAGTACTGAGGCAAGTCCCTTCTGGGTACTCTACCCAAGTGCCCTGTGAATCTTGTGGTTTTCCAGTTTGTCTTGGTGGATAGATGCCCTATATTTAATGTTGTGGTAAGTGCTAGGCATTATTACCTCTAATCCTTTTGGGTGATTCTTTGCCTGGCCTTAAGTGCTTCTCTTATGTCATATGAGCCAGATTCACACTCAGTTGAATAGTTAAGGGGAATCCTTTGCAAATCTCCACAATTATCTCTTTGTGTAGCTGCCTCTGCTGCTGTACTTAGTCCTGTGAATTTTAACTATCTTCATCTCCTGTATTTTCTAGTCTGTCTCTTCAACTCAGAGAGTCCATTGGGCTCTGCTTTGTTTTCCCCACTCTGTTTCATGGCATCCAATTTCTCAAGGTAGTAAGCTGGGGGCAATCTTAAGACTCACTTTGTTTACTTTCCCATTTCTGAGGGATCACTGTCCTTTTCTTCCTGATGTCTAGTGTATTGCAAATTAATATTTCATATAATTTGTTCATTTTAAAATTGTATGAAAATCAGGATAAATTTGATCTCTATTAATTCATTTTGTCTGGAAGCAGAAGTCCCAGGCAAACATTTTAATATTTCTGTGTTACTTTCGAGAGTAATTGTAGACATCATTCTTCTTTACCCCTAAATACTTCAGTTTGTGCTTTCTAAGAACAAAAACATTCTCAGCTGGGCATGGTGGCTCACGCCTGTGATCCCAGCACTTTGAGATGCCAAGGTGGGTGGATCACTTGGGGTCAGGAGTTCAAGACCACCCCGGGCAACATGGCAAAACCCTATCTCTACTACTAAAAATACAAAAACTAGCTGAGTATGGTGGCGCATGCCTGTAGTTCCAGATAGTTGTAGGCTGAGGCACAAGAATTGCTTGAACACGGGAGGTGGAGGTTGCAGTGAGCCGAGATCATGCCCACTACACGGCTGCCTGAGTGACAAAGCGAGACATTGTTTCAAAAAAATGAACGTAGACATTCTCTTATGTAATCCCAGTATAGTTGTCAAAATCAAGATATTTAGTGTTGATACAGTACTATTATTTAATCTTCAGTTCATATTCAAATTTTATCAGTTGTCTTAATAATATTCTTTATAGCTATTTCCCCCTCATGCCACTAGCTAACCTAGGATCACACGTTTTATTTACTTGTCTTGTTCAAGAGTCTCTTTTGATTTGGAAAAGTTCCTCAGCCTTTTTTTAGCTTGACTTTGACATTTTAAAAGAGTACATAGCAATTTTTTGTTTTAAGCATATCTTCATTTGGGTTTTCTGATGTTTCCTCAGGATTAAATTTGGATTATTCATTATGTCCTTTTAAATGCTTTGTATCATAAGACATTTGATACTGGTTTTTCCAAATATTGGAAAAGTTGATTTTGATCACTTGGTTCATCTAATGTCCACCATGTTTCTCCTTTGTAATTTTTCCCATTTTAATTAATAAGTAATTTTGGCAAGTTACCTCAAGACTGTAAATATCTACTTTCTTATGAAAATTTTACCCTCCAATTTTGGCATCCAGTGATGATAGTCTAACTCTCGTTATTCCTTCGATATTAGGTAGTTGGCATTCTCCGTAAATCAAATTTTTTTTCTTTCTTTCTTTAAATATGGACTCACGCTTTTAAAAAATACAAATTTGGAGGTTTCCTTCCTAGGGCTCCCTAGTTTTGGGATTTCCCCCCACTTTCCAGCAACCCTCCCATTTCTGTAGCATTCTGTCCTTTGACTCCTCAAATCAGAAGACTGCCATCTTCTGCTTTATATTTTACCACCCTGCTTGGGGCCGGGCGCGGTGGCTCAAGCCTGTAATCCCAGCACTTTGGGAGGCTGAGACGGGTGGATCACAAGGTCAGGAGATCTAGACCATCCTGGCTAACACGGTGAAACCCCGTCTCTATTAAAAAAAATACAAAAAAACTAGCCGGGCGATGTGGC
>NW_016806624.1:890613-905035 GCF_001698545.2 Rhinopithecus bieti
TATATATTTTACCACCCTGCCAGTAAATAGCTTCAATAAACTGAGGATAGGGAAGAGAGGAGGGAGCTAAATGAAACAGATTGTCTCCTCGTAAACTTTCTTGTACAGAAATTCTAGACTTCGCACCTTGTGTTTTTGTTTGATAGTTTATTTCTGCCAAATCTTTATGACCTTTGGTCTAATAAATGGTTATAAAATCTTTTCAAATATATTTTTATGTTCTGAATAAAAAATATATTAAATGAAGGGAAGTAGCTAACGTGAAGGCAAATTAAGTGAACCCCAAAGTACATACTATATCTGCAGCACTGTCCAAGGGAGAAAATGGCCAACAGCAGACAAGTATTCCAAGATATAATGGCAGATATTTTCTTGTGTCAGAGATGAATTCAACTATAGGTTTCTGACACTGCCCGTTAAAATATATAGGTATGATGTAGGAATCTGTTTTTTGTTTTATTTTATTTTATTTATTTATTTATTTATTTATTTATTTATTTATTTATAAGACAGAGTCTCACTCTGTTACCCAGGCTGGAGTGCAGTGGTGTGATCTTGGCTCACTGCACGCTCCACCTCCTGGTTCAAGCAATTCTCATGCCTCAGTCTCCCAAGTAGCTGGGATTACAGGCACCTGACACCATGCCTGGCTAATTTTTTGTTTTTAGTAAGGATGGGTTTTGCTATGTTGGCCGGGCTGGTCTCAAACTCCTGACCTCAGATGATCCACCTGCCTTGGCCTCCCAAAGTGCTGGGATTACAGGCATGAGCCACTGTGCCCGGCTGGAATCCTTTTTTTTATACTGGGCATTGGTGAAGACTCTAGTAAAATATTATATTCCATTTTGAAAATCAGTTTGAGGTGAACAGCAAAATGAATAAAACTTTGGGAAATAGGTTTTGTGTTGAGAGGCTAATCCACCTAGGCTTACTTACCTTTGGAGGTGACAAAACCAATTTAGTTCTGAGTAGTCTTCAAATTGTCAAGGAACTATTTTTGAAAATTCAGTAAATATTCTTGCCCTTTAATAATATCACTCTATCAAAGGGGTAACATTTAAATTATAGTAAGAAAGCACTCACTTGAATATTAAAAATACTTTTTTGACTGAGAGGTTTGAAATACAGTTGGCCCTTTAGATTTGCAGGTTCCATATTTGCAGATTCAACCAATCATGGATTGAAAATATTCCATGGAAAAACCCCCAGTAAAAAATAACAATACAACAATAAAAATATAATATAACAACTATTTTCGTAACATTTACACTATACTAGGCATTATAGGTAATTTAGAGATTATTTAGTGTATACAAGAAGATGTGCAAATACTACACTATTTGGTCGTATGCAAATACTACTCTATTTTCTATCAGACTGGAACATCTTTGGATTTTAGTATGTGCAGGAGTCCTGGAACCAATCTTGAGAGGATACCAAAGGATGACTATACCTTGTGATATGGTTTGGCTGTGTCCCCACCCAAACCTCATCTTGAATTGTAACTCCAAAATTCCCACCTGTTGTGGGAGGGGGCTGGTGGGAGGTAATTGAATCATGGGGGTGGGTCTTTCCCTTGCAATTCTTGTGATAGTGAATACATCTCATGATATCTGATGGTTTTAAAAATGGGAGTTTCCCTGCACAAGCTTTCTCTTCTCTTGTCTGCCGCCATGTGAGACGTGCCTCTCACCTGTTGCTGTGATTGTGAGGCCTCCCCAGCCATGTGGAACTGTAAGTCGATTAAACTTCTTTCTCTTGTGAATTGCCCAGTCTCAAGTATGTCTGTATCAGCAGCGTGAAAATTGACTAATACACCTTGTTAATAAAGATAGTGGTATTTACATTTTGAAAGATATTTTTTTTGAGACGGAGTCTTATTCTGTCACCAAGGCTGGAGTGCAGTGTCACTGTGTTGGCTCACTGCAATCTCCATCTCCTGGGTTCAAGCAATTCTCCTGCCTCAGCCTCCTGAGTAGCTGGGATTACAGGCGCCCACCACCAAACCCAGCTAGTTTTCTTCTTCTTCTTCTTCTTTTTTTTTTAGTAATATTTTTAGTAGAGACAGGTTTCACCATGTTGGCCAGGCTGGTCTTGAACTCCTGACCTCAGGTGATCCACCCATCTTGGCCTCCCAGAGTGTTGGGATTACAGGCATGAGCCACTGTGCCTGGCCAAGATTTTTTTTTTTAAATAAAGGGATGCAGCTTGCAGCTGTTTTTCTTAAATGATTTGAATGAAGCCTGGCCTTGAGGTGGGAGCAATGACTAATTTTCAAGATTCTTTTAATTTTATGATTCCATTCTAAGGTAAAATAAAGTACGTCTTAATGTCACAATTTGTTGAAGAAGAAGCAAATTTGATAAGAAATAAATCGGTGGCCTTCAATCTTTTAATTGGGCTTTTTTGTTGTTTTGAGACAGGGTCTCACTCTGTCACCCAGGCAGGAGTGCAGTCATACCACTATGGCTGGCTTTGTGAGTGTGTGCATACGTGTGTGTGTGTAGAGAGATGGAGGTGTATGTTGTTTAGGTTATGTTGCTTAGGTTGGTCTCGAGCTCTTCAGCTCAAGCGATTCTTCAGCCTCTCCCCAAGTGCTGGGATTATAGGTGTGAGCTGCAGTGCCGGGTCCCCTAATTAAGCTTTAGAAAAAGTTTGCAAAAGTGTTTTAAATAATAATGGTTTTTAGGAATAGTAGACAATAAGGATTACCACCACCATTTATTTGACCTCTAAAGTGCATTTTATTTTTTAAAATATTTATTGTTTTTATTTAAAAAATTTTAAGGCCGGGTGCATTGGCTCACACTTGTAATCCCAGCACTTTGGGAGGCCGAGGTGGGTGGATCACTTGAGGTCAGGAGTTCAAGACCAGCTTGGCCAATACAGTGAAACCCAGTCTCTACTAAAAATACAAAAATTAGTGTGTGGTGATGGCATGTGCCTGTAATCCCAGCTACTTGGGAGGCTGAGGCAGGAGAATCACCTGAACCCAAGAGGCGGAGGTTGCAGTGAGCTGATATCACGCCAGTGTACTCCAGCCTATGTAATGGAGCAAGACTCTGTCTCAAAAAAAAAAAAAAATTAAAATATAATTTTTAACTTATTTTAGAATTACAAAAAAAAAAGTGCAGAGTTCTCTTATGATCCTCACCTCGCCTCTCCTAATGTTAACGTCTTGTGTAACAGTAATGCAGTTATCAGGAACAGGAAATTAACATTCATATAGTATTATTAACTAACTTAAAACATTCCAAACTGAAAGAAAATACAGATAAAATATAAGAAACCCACATAGATTTAGCAGATGTAAACATTTTTATATTTGCTTTGAATTATTTGAAAAAGTAAAAAATTACTCATAAAGTTGAAAGCTTTCCTGCACCCAACTTTTTTCCCCTAATTCCTTGCTCTGAGATAATCACTATCCTGAATTTGTATGTATCCTCCATATCCACGTTTGTATTCTTTTGCTCTATCAGCATATATACCCAAAGCTTAAGGAATAACAATACATAGAATATGTTTTATTTTGTCTTTTATTTTAAAATTAACTTTGTGTTTAATTTTGTCTTTTACACTATCTAAAAAACTGCAGTTATCCTTTCTTTCTAATTTGATTTTTTAAATTCATCTTTATTTTCAAGATTTATCTATCTGATGGACATAGGTCTATTTAACTAGTTGCTGTGTAATATGGATATATATTCAGACTTTTACTGATGAACATTTAGATTATCATTTTTCCATTATT
The DNA here is from genome assembly GCF_001698545.2 of Rhinopithecus bieti. Taxonomy (NCBI): domain Eukaryota; kingdom Metazoa; phylum Chordata; class Mammalia; order Primates; family Cercopithecidae; genus Rhinopithecus; species Rhinopithecus bieti. Next base: position 894,368 of record NW_016806624.1, read on the forward strand.
ATAAACAATTTTAAATGATGCTGCAATCTGCATCTTTGTATCTGTCTCCTTAGGAGTTCTCTAGGGCAAATACCTAGAAGTAGAGCTGATGAGTCGTAAGGGATAATCATTTTATCTCTACTAAGCACTGACTAAATGCTCTACAATGTGATATTACCAATTCACATACCCCAAAGCAGTGTAGGAGAGTTCCAGTTTGTCCCAGCTTGTTTTGTAGTGCTTAATACCTTGTAAGTAGTCAATAAGTAGTAATTAGTTGTTTTATTATTATGGGACCCAAGTTGATGTTATTTTACTATCTGAAAAATTTTACTAGTAAACAATAAGGGAAGACTTAGAGAAGTAATTTGTGTATTTATCTGTTATAAACTTAGTTTGTCATTGTCTTCTAGCTTTACTGTCTTATTGTAATGTGCTTTTCCCTCCTCATGTCGTAGATGAATAAAATCAAGGGTAGTTCCAGTTATATTTCTTTCTTTCTTCTATAACAGCTTTACACACCATACAATTTACACACCATACAATTCACCCATACAATTCATACCCTACAATTTACACACCATACAATTCACTCATGTAGCCTGAGTGAATTGTGTAACTCACAAATTTTCATTTATGCAATGGTTTTTAGTTGAATATAATTAAACTGTTTTTAGTTTATTCACAGACTTGGGCAACCATCACCACAATTAATTTTAGAACATTTTCCTCACCACAAAATGAAACTTCATACTCATTAGTTGTCACTCTCCATTTCCCCAGTTCTAGGAAACCACAAACCTATTTTCTGTCTGTATAGATTTGCCTATTCTGGACATTTCATATAAATGGAATCATAAAATATGAGATCTTTTGTAACTGCCTTCTTTTTACTTGTTTTCAAAGTTCATCCATATGTTATAGCATATATCAGTATTTCGTTACTTTTTATGGTCAAATAATATTCTATTATGTGGATATACATTTTATTTGTTCTTTCATCAGTTGATGGACTGGGCTGTTTCTCCTTTTCAACTATTGTGAAAAATGCCATGGTGGACATTCATGTGTGAGTTTTTGTGTGGATGCGTGTTTTCATTTCTCTTGAGTATATACCTGGGGGTAGAATTGCTGGCCCATATGGTAACCCTGTGTTAACCTTTGAGAAACTGCCAGGCTGTTTTCCAAAGTGGCTTCACTAGTTTACATTACCACCAGCAATTTCTCCACATCATGGCCACCAGCAATTTCTCTGTGTCATGGCCAACAATTTTTATTGTCTGTCTTGTTAGTTATAGTCTTTCTAGTGGGTGTAATGTGATATCTAACTGTGGTTTTGACTTGCAGCTCGTTGATAGCTAGTTATATTGAGCATTTTAAAATTTACTCATTGTCTATTTGTGTATCATTTTTGGAGAAATATGTAAGTTACTTTTACTTGATTAGATTGTATTTCTTGTATTACATTTATATAAAAAGTTATATAAAATGAACACAACTGTATGAAAAATCAAATAGTCACTCGGACTATATTAATTATTCAAAGATTTATTCAATAGATATGCTGCATAATGGAAAAGAAATGGATTTTGTAGTCACGCAAACCTTGAATCCTGCTCTTGCCATCTGTTTGTTGGTATTTGAGGCTGAACACCAAAACTCTTTGAGTTTGTTGAATGGTTATAATGTTACAACATCATGTGTGAGGTTTTTGGTACAGTGCTAAGCACTTAGTAAGGAGGCATATTAATAATTTGGAGCTATTATTAACTGTATGTTAGTCACATACTGGGTTTTGAGAAGAAAAAATATGGTGGAATCATAGAAGCAGCACCCAATTTTGCATGGAGAAGCATCCAAGCATAACTTCATTAGGGTGTGATGTTTTATCACGGATCTGAAAGTTGAATAGGGATTTGGATAAATGACAGATGCCTGCTCAAGAAGAAGGCAGTGCATGTATAATGATATGGAAAAGGTGAGAAAGAAAATGGCCTCATTTGGGGAACTAAATGGTTAGTATTTTTAGAAGGGAAAGAGTGGATAAGGAATTATAGGATATATGATTGGACAGTAGAAATTGATTCATTCATTCAGCCCCATATTTATTCAACTGATAATATGTCATGGTGCTGTTATCTTCTAGGTACCAGTATGAAGTAAGTTAAAGAATGAGCTTAGTGGGTTTGAGGAAAACAAGTGACATGTAGTGAACAAAGGGGAGGATGATATGCAGTAATGTTAGAGAGGTTGCAGAGGCCAGTACATGACATAATATAAAGTAAAACAAGCAAACAAAGTTATAGAATAAATCACACAACATTTCTTTTATGTTAAAACAAACTCAACAAAACTAATAAAAAAAGAAATTTAGCTTCTAATTAGTTTACATAATGGATGGCATTGGAGAAATTTAAGCAGAAAAGTGACATGATCACACTCGAAAAATGTTCCTGGCAGGGGTGTGGAGAATAGATTTTGTGTGTGTGTGATTAAGTGCTAATGTATGCAAAGCAGTGAAAAATGGGTGGAAAAAATTGAATGGCTCTTTTCTTTCTAGTTCAGAAAGGCTTTTAAGAGCCATTTGAATTAACATTTCACTTTCTTTTTTCTTTTATCCCAAAGAATTGGATGCCAGGCAAGAATTGTTGAGCTCTGATATTGGGAGATGGGGAGTTTTTGATGAGTGAAGTAGAACGGTAAGGGAGAGAGAGAGGAGATTTGGGGAATAAAGAGAGTGAAAACTCCATTTAGAAACTTATTTATTAGAAGTTCTTCCTCTTTTTTGGTTAAAATTTCATGCTGGATTATTTTGAGAAGATATCTACTAAATCAGCTATCTTTCCTACCCTACCCCACTACAAATGTATCAAAAACTAGCATCTTTACAAATTTTATTCTTATTTCGTAAGTTCTCTACACCTTAATAATAGGCCAATGATAAAGCAATGCTGACAGAAGTAATTCTAAAAAGTCTTTCTAGACTAAGAAAAAACAATGTTTGAGTATTTTACCCGCCTCTCTCAAAATCTCTTCTCAACTTTCATTCCATTTTAGTGATCTCATTCATTTTCATGGTTTTAAGTACCATCTATAGTTAAGTATATGCAGCTTTAAGAATTATCTGTATCCAAATATACATCTCTCGCCCTGACACCTCCCCTAAATTCTCTATTTGTATATCCATTTGCTTAATTGACATCTCCATGCATCTCAACCTTAATATGTCCGAAACCAAATTCCCAATTTTTCCCTCGAACCTGCTCTTTCTGCAGTTTTTCTCATTTCACGTTTTCTCTATGTGGCAATTATGTTTGCCTGTTATACAAAATGCAAAAGTAGGGCCGGGCGCGGTGGCTCAAGCCTGTAATCCCAGCACTTTGGGAGGCCGAGACGGGCGGATCATGAGGTCAGGAGATCGAGACCATCCTGGCTAATACGGTGAAACCCCGTCTCTACTAAAAAATACAAAAAAACTAGCCGGGCGACGAGGCGGGCGCCTGTAGTCCCAGCTACTCGGGAGGCTGAGGCCGGAGAATGGCGTGAACCCGGGAGGCGGAGCTTGCAGTGAGCTGAGATCTGGCCACTGCACTCCAGCCTGGGCGGCAGAGCAAGACTCCGTCTCAAAACAAACAAACAAACAAACAAACAAACAAACAAACAAACAAACAAAATGCAAAAGTAGTTTCAGTTTAAAAACTAATATCAGGAAGTTGACATTGGGAAATTAATATATATTAGGTTGAGCTCTCACAGAATATTTAATCATTTCCTCTGTTACCTTGTTTTACATTGGTATTTTTTGTTTGCCTGTGTCTCGTGTCTTTGGTCCTGTCTTATGGTTAGTTTACACATATCATGGGCTAAATTAGCAAAACACACATACTTAAAAGTACAATTAAGATGGAGGAAGACAAATTGTAGTTTTTGAAAAGGCATATGAAATGAAGTATTAGGGGATTCGGTCTACCAGCGTATTTCTCTGGAGTTATCGATTTAAGTCTCCATATAGGTTTGGAGAGCCTTAAAGACATACTTAAAATGACACAATGTGGTGTCAAAAGTTCCCTTGAAAAACTAACATTTATTCCTTCATTTTACCAATTATAAAGGCTATTGAGAAACCAAAGGCTATGAGACATATAATGTTTATATGGCTGCAGTGGAAAGACTGGTAAAAGTAATAGGGAAATTATTAAAAAATAATTTTGAGGCCGTAGAAATAGTTATCTCCTCCAAGAAATACCTTAAAACTCCATTTATTGATTCATTGAGACACTCAACAAACATTTACTGAGTGCTTTCTACGTGTAAGTTATTGGGATTATACAACCATGAATAAGACTGATAAAAATCTCACCTCTTAACTTTCACTGAAGAGAAACTTGATTATGAATAAGTAAACAACAAATAAGTACACAATTTTAATGTGTGATATGCATCTAGGAGTAGAGAGAAACAGTGACTACATCAAGTAGTAGAAAAGTCTGTTGAGATAACTTTTTAAAACATTCTGAAGAATGAGGAGTCAACAAAGAATAACAATGGCATGTGTTCTAAGCAAAGAAAAAAGCATGTGTAAATGAGATGGGACAGAGCTTGGCTTATTTGAGAATATTTGCTACAAGAGTCTGAAAACATGCTCTTTTTTGCCCTTGTTTATTTTGGCTGTCTTATTCTTTGAATCCCCTTGCCTGTCTGTTCATTTTGGAAAAACTGCCAACTGGGACCTGTATTTACTTGGGTAAGGTTGGTCATGGAGGACTTCCATTAGGGTGATTGGATATTGGTTTACTTTTTTCCTGAGGGAGCAAAAAAGTTTATAGATCTTGTCCGTGAGACCATTCAGTTTCTCCAAAGAATAATCCAGTAGTGCCCTGCTTGGTTTTAAGTGTTCTGAAAGTAAGATGGGAAAGGAGTATGCGAGTGTTCCAAGTAGGCACATTGTCATTGTTTTCAGCCTTGGGCTTCACCTTTGCCTTATACTGGGTTAGGTGTCCTTGAAACTCAGCCTCTCTAATTCTGTTTTTCCGGAGAATAAAACTGGGGTCAGGGCTGGGAGAGAGAACAGTTGTCTAGGTTTGTAGGGGTACTAAGTCTTTTGTATATAGTCCTTGAACCAATCTCTGTTTTCAGTCTTATATCTCAGTCCCTTCAAAGGTGGTTAGTTCTTGATTTTCTGTCTTTTTTTTTAATAACAAAGATAATTTTATTAAGTTATTTAAATTAACTTTGCCTTCATTCAGAAATAGAAAACTAATGTTGATAATAATAGTTGCAATTATCAGCTATTATAATGATAACTGAAGTTATCTGCTGAAATGATAATAAAGTTATTGGAGTAGACAAAATTTTATTAAATTTAAGACAGATTAGTAAATACAATTTTAACAACTTCATGGAATGTACTCTGGTAACACCTTAATTGTTAAGTGACAGTTGTTAGAATGCCTACTTTCTTAAAATACTACCTATAAAACAGAAAAGATAGAGGTACATAGTATGTAATAGTTTCTAATTTTGTTTATGAACTCTTGATTATTCAAATAGAACTATTGTGCATATTTTCTATGTCAGATATGTTACTAGCTCTATTTTATTGACTTTCTTTTAAAACTTCTCCAATTTAATTATTTAATTTTAATGCTGTACTGTTATTTAGTACTGGCTGCTTCTGATTAAATGTTCAGTAGTATGATGGTAAACAATATCATATACAAAGCATAGGGGAGAAAGGATTTCTTTTCTCACCCATCTAAGGGTTCATGGCTGACACCCCTAATAACAAAAGACTGATTAACAAAAGAAAGCATACAAGTTTAGTATATTTTTAAAATTTTTATTTATTTTTTATTTTCATAGGTACACAGTAGGTATATATATTTATGGGGTACATGAGATATTTTGATACAGCCAGGCGATGCATATTAATCAATCACATCATTAATGTAAGTTTTATGCAACACTGGACCCTTTAGAAATGATGACCCAAAGCAACAAGAAAACTGTACATTTTATGTTAAGTTTGATGAAGAAGTAGATAGTTGTGGAGAAATATGATTGGACAAAAGGGGAGTGATCCAATGGTAATAAACTGGGGGGAACTCAGCAAGGCCTGTTTATCCAGATTCTTCTTTGTGTCTGTCTTCATAGATAAGGACATTCCTTTACTCTGAGTATAAGGAGGACCCTCTGGAAGAAGGATCTGATAGCTGATTTTCAGGGGAAGATCAGTCAGGTTTTATGACCCCTGCTTCGGTAGAGAAGGGGCAAGGGAAATTCTTTCTAGTTTCTATGGACTGGTTTAGGAGAGAGGAGGTCAGAGAGATCTTCCTGTTTCTGCAGTTTTCTCAGTTTCTTTCAAGTGTAAATACTCAGTGTGCCTAGGTACTGTATTTTGGGATAGCATGTCCGGAACCCCATCAATGTAAATTTATTTTTAATTTCATGTTTGACTATTTTTTCCCGTTGATCCTTTTTCTCCCAATGGCAGTTCCTCATTTCCTCAACTTTTTTCTGTAGTATTTTTGTGTGGTCCTTAATTAAGTCTAGTCAGAAAGCAAGCCTTATTTCCATACAAGGGTTGAGTTAATACAGACTGAACATGCCCTTTGGTCTTCTCCCAGATAAATGCTCTAGAAAGTCATCATCATTGCCAGAGAGCAAGGTACTTTGTTGTGTATCAGGGTCCCCAGGAAAATTCAAATATGTAAAATAAGTTCTTAAATGGTTTGCAGAGAAAATAAGCAACTTGAGTGTAGCATGTAAATTGAGGAGACATTTTGGTAATTGGCAGTTAAGTACTTCTTGAAGTTCCCCCTGTTTTTTCCTTGAAGTCTTTTAAATCTGATAATTTGGCATGTAAGTACTTTTACTTTTCAATAGAGTTGTAGAAGAATAATGATTATATTCATGAGTTTGAATGTTTATTAAATAAAAAAAAGACTAAAAATGGTAACTTACTTTCTTAGTGAACCTTTTTTGTTGGAAACAGAGGCAACAATTGAATCCATGCTGAAATAATGGTTTTTGAGCTTTTAAATTGAACCTGTTGTATTACTTCTCCTGTTTCACAAATGATTTCTTAAAACAAGGAAAATGTAATAAAACTTTCTTTAACTTTTTTTTCTTTAGATGGAGTCTCACTTTGTCACCCAGGTTGGAGTGCAATGGTGCGATCTTGGCTCACTGCAACTGCTGCCCCCCAGGTTCGAGTGCTGCTCCTGCCTCAGCCTCTTGAGTAGCTGAGACTATAGGCACGCACCACCACATCTGGCTAATTTTTGTATTTTTAGTAGAGACAGGCTTTCACCATGTTGGCCAAGTTGGTCTCGAACTCCTGACCTCAGGTAATCCACCTGTCTCGGCCTCCAAAAGTGCTGGGATTACAGGCGTGAGCCGTGCCTGGCCTTCTTTATGGAGTTAATCGTGATTAGACTTCTGATTATGTTTTTTTATTTTCCAAACTTACCTTTTTTTTCTACAAGTTTGGCTTTAAATTAAATATATATATATTTTTTCCAATACTGTTTTGAGTCATGCTGGCATTTTGACTCATACCTGCATTTAGCTGAATTTGTTTATCTACCTTTATTCTAAATTTGAGTTTATATGTATACCAAATAATATATTTGTAATCCTAGCCATTTGGGGGGCTGAGGTGGGAGGATCCCTTGAGGCCAGGAGTTTGAGGCTGCAATGTTGATCATGCCTTGGCACTCCAACCTGGGTGACAGAGTGAGACCCAGTCTCTAAAAAATAAAAAATAAAATAAAATAATTGATTCAACTTCCTAATTTGATGTGAAATGATAGAATAAAATAAATGTAGAAAATAGAAAATTTATTAAATTATGTTGCTATTCAGTACATTTATATAACCACAAGAAGTTGCTAATATTTTGAAGTGGCATTTTTATACTTCAAGTTTCTTTTAGGTAGTGTTGGTATTTTTTGTATCGTTTTACTTCTAACCCCTTTCTATTATTTGTTGTAGGTGTGCCTCTATTAAATAGCAATCAGTAGGAGGCTTATTTCTTCATCCTTTTTGACAGCCTCAGTCTTTTGGCTGCAAAGTTTGTTCTGTTTCCATTTAGTGTGATTTTTGATGTATTTGAGTAGGCTTCTGTAATCTTGTGTAGAGCTGTTTATCCTGTTTAATATATAATGTGCCTTCTTTATCTGTGGGCTCATATGTTTCATCAATACTGGATGATTTGCAGCATCAGATTTACAAATATAGCTTTTTAGTTGTTTGTGTTTTCTCCTGGATCTCTTTTGATATATGTTTGACCTTCTCATTTACCCTCCAGGTCTCTTAAACTTTTGTTTTGTTTTGTTTTTAATAACCTTCACTTACTTGTCACTCTATGCAGCAGTCTGGGTAATTTTTTCATATCTACAAGTTCTTAAGTATCTCTTTAGCTGTGATTAATCTGCCACTTAACTCCACTAAATTTGTTTTAAAATTATACATTTTTTTGAAAGTATTGTTTTATCTTCCTATCCATTTTGACAATCTTTTTTTTTTTTTTTTTGGTTTTAAAATATTTCATGTATTTATAAATTTTTTATATTTTGCCTTTTTTCGTTTTTTTCCCCAAGTGTCCGGTTCCCCTGTGTAAAATAAAAAGAAGATAAATCTAAACTTGATTTTAGCCAAAAGGCTGAGAAGTGATTAAAGTAGGTTAATTTAGACGCTCTACTTAGGCCAGACACAGTGGCTCACACCTGTAATCCCAGCACTTTGGGAGGCCAAGGTGGGTGGGTCACCTGAGGTCAGGAGTTCGAGACCAGCCTGGCCAACATGGTGAAACCCAGTCTCTACTAAAAATTAAAGAAAAAAAAAAATTAACCAGACATGTTGGCAGGTGCCTGTAATCCAAGCTACTTGGGAGGCTGAGCCCAGAGAATCACTTGAACTTGGGAGGCGGAGGTTGCAGTGAGCCAAGATTGTACAATTGCACTCTAGCCTAGGAGGCAAGAGCAAAACTGAGTCTCAAAAAAAAAAAAAAAAAAGAAGCACTACTTGAACTCATGCAATACTTTTGTCTTTCTTCTTTTAGGTTTAGTTTATTTGTTCTTAATAATAAGATAATAATGTCCTAGGAAGGTATAACTAATAATGGGTAAATTGCACGAAGGACAGAAAGACCAGTTAGGAAGTATCTATATGAAATAAATACCATACTATAGAATTTGAGAGTGGGAAATTTACCTTAAGCAGGAACATCACAAAGACAAGTCTGGACTATTCTACGTGAAAGCCAAGAGGGAGCAGTCAAAAATAACGCTGAGTTTCAACTTGTAGGATGAGAATGATTTTTTGCATTTACAGGTATGGAAAAGATGAGGTTATTGGCTTCAGAATATGAGAGTGATGGTAGGATGTTAGGATAGAAAAATCCATTAGGTAGGAAAAAATGCAGATCTATCATTCAAAAAGTAAAACTTTATATATTGGCTGGGCATGGTGGCTCACGCCTGTAATCCGAGCAGTTTGGGAGGCTGAGATGGGCGGATCACCTGAGGTCAGGAGTTCAAGACCAGCCTTGCCAAAATAGCAAAACCCCATCTCTAAATACACTAAAATACAAAATTTTTAAATGCACTGAAAATACAAAAATTATCTGGGCGTTGTGCCGTTTGCCTGTAACCCCAGCTGCTTGGGAGGTTGAAGCAGGAGAATCGCTTGAACTTGGGAGGTAGAGGTTGGAGCGAGCCGAGATTGCACCATTGCACTCCAGCCTGGGTGACAAGAGCGAAACTCCATCTCAGAAAAAAGAAAAAATCTGTGTGTATCACTAGGAGAAGGAGAGTTGAAACCAAGGGAGTAAAAAATTATTTAGAGGAATTAAATTCAAAAAGGAAAAGACAGTCCGAGGCTGTAAGACTGAGATATAATCAAAATTAGGTCCTAGAAATTGATGTAGAATCCACTGATGAAGGCAAACAGTATAATTAAAAAGCCAGGATAAATAAGATCAGTGAAACAATGGCTAAATTTATTGAAATGGTAAGTTTTATTATTTTTAAAATAGAATTAACTTGAGGTTTTGTCTGTGTGTGCTTTTTTTTTCTAAGCAGATCATTTTTGCCTTATAGATGTAACTTTAATGCTTCTTTGATCCATTACTATGTTTCAGAATATACTGTCATAGGATCATTAGTGAGATGTTCTCAGAGCTTTAATCTGAAATGCAGCAGTAATGGAAATGACCCCCCACCCCTGCCCCGCAACTGTGCTCATTTAGCCTTTAAAGGTACAATCCATTTACTTCCAAGAGTCTTGATGTAGTAAGATCAAGAGACTTTGTTAACTTTGCGCACTTGTTTTCCAGTGTCCATTGACAATACAATAAAACCGTTTTTTGAAGTCCCAATTTACAAACAGTACATTTGGTTCATAGGTGGATGAAGTTGAGCACACTTAATCTTTATGTATAAATTTGATTTTCTAACTAAAACTGCCCATTTAATTGCCTACTTCATGAGTTCTGTGGTAGAACTCTTTTGGGGAACAGAGGGTTTCAGAAAAGCTTTGATTTATTCTCTTTTCATGATCTGTACTTCAAAGTGGAATTTTCCTTGCTTGATTACACTTAGAGGAAGAGGGGTGGTGAGGAAGGGGTAAAATCAAAGTAAGCTATGCTTTAAGAAAAAAAGAAAAGAAAAAGTAGTCGCAGCCTGG
>NW_016806624.1:906101-920927 GCF_001698545.2 Rhinopithecus bieti
ATACACACACACACACACACACACACATATATATATATATCACATTTTCTTAATCCATTCATCAGTTGATGGGAACTTAGGCTTGTTCCATATCTTTGCAAGTCTGAATTGTGCTGTGGTAAGCATATGAATGCAGGTGTATTTTTGATATCATGACTTCTTTTCCTTTGGGTAGATACCCAGTAGTGTGATTGCTGGATCAAATAATAGATCTATTTTTAGTTATTTGAGAAATCTCCATACTGCTTTCCATAGAGTTTGTAGTAATTTACATTCTCACCAGCAGTGTGTAAGTGTTCCTTTTTCTTGTTCTTTTTTTTTCTGGAGACATAGTCTCACTCTGTCGCCAGGCTGGAGTGCAGTGGCACAATCTCAGCTCACTGCAGCCTCCACCTCCTGGGTTCAAGCAATTCTCCTGCCTTAGCCTCCCGAGTAGCTGGGATTACGGGCATGTGCCACAACACCCAACTAATTTTTGTATTTTTAGTGGTGAGAGGGTTTCACCATGTTGGCCAGTATGGTCTCCATCTCCTGACCTCGTGATCCACCCGCCTTGGCCTCCCAAAGTGCTGGGATTACAGGCATGAGCCACCAAGCCTGGTGAAGTGTTCCCTTTTTATCACGCCTACACCAACATCTATTGTTTCTTGACTCTTTAATAATGACCATTCTGGCTGGGGTAAGGTGTTATCTCATTGTTATTTTAATTGGCTGATCTTTAATTTCCTGATGATTAGTGATGTTGAGCACTTTTTCATATATTTATGTTAGCCATTTGTTTATCTTTTTTTGAGAACTACCTGTTCATGTTATTTGCCCACTTTTTATGGGATTACTTTTTTCTTGCTTATTTGTTTGACTTCCTTGTAGATTCTGGATATTAGTTGTTTATGGGATGCATAGTTTGCAAATACTTTCTCCCATTTTATGGGTTGTCTGTTTGCTCTAATAATTGCTTCTTTTGCTGTGCAGAAGCTTTTTAACAAGGCCTCATTTACTTATTTTTGTTTTTATTGCATTAGCTTTTGTGGTCTTCTTCATAAATTATTTGCCTACACCAATTTTCAGAAGAGTTTTCCTAAGTTTTTTTCTAGAAATTTTACAGTTTCAAGTCTTAGATTTAAGTCTTTTATCTCTTGATTTGATCTTTTTATGTAGTGAGCAATATGGATCCAGTTTCATTCTTCTACACGTGGCTATCCAGTTTTCCAAGCATCAGTTATTGAACAGGGTGTTCTTTCCTCAATTTGTGTTATCATATGCTTTGTTGAAGAGCAGTTGGTTTTAAGTATTTGGCATTATTTCTGGGTTCTCTATTCTGTTCCATTGGTCTACATATCTACTTTTATATCAATACCATCCTGTTTTTGTTACGGTAGCCTTGTAGTATAATTTCAAGCTGGGTAATATGATGCTTCCAGATTTGTTTATTGAAGAGCCTTTATTCAGGCCATCTTAAGCAAATGTGAAAGAAAAAAATTCTAAGAGCAGGGAGACCAAAGCATCAAGGTAAGCTATAAAGGAAAACCTATTAGACTAACAGCAGACTTCTCAGCAGAAACCTTACAAGCCAGAAGGGATTGTGGTCATATCCTTAGGCTCATTAAATAGAATAACTGTCAGCCACGCATTTTGTATCCAGCAAAACTAAGTTTCATAAATGAAGGAGAAATAAACTCTCAGACAAGCAAATGCTGAGGGAATTTGTCACTATCAGATCAGACCTATAAGAAATACTAAAAGGAGTTCTAAATCTTGAAGCAAAAGGTTGATATGCAAGAGAATGGAACCTCTTGAAAGCATAAAACTCACAGAGACTATAAAACAATAACACAGTAAAAAAAAAAACAGAGTATCTTGATAACAGTCAACATGATGACTAATACAGTACCTCATATCTCAATATTAACATTGCATGTAAATGGTCTAAAGGCTCCACTTAAAAGATACACAGATTGGCAGAATGGATTAAAAATAACAAAGCAAACATCTGCTTTTTTCAAGAGACTCATCTAAGACATAAGAATTCTTACAGACTCAAGGTAAAGGGGTAGAAAAAGTTTTTTTTCTTTAAATGACCTATTGATTGTTTTCTTCCTATAATTATCCATCCTCCTTACTATTATTGTCAGTATGCTCTTTTGTCCTTTAAATAATGTTCAAACTTTAGACTAGAATTCAAAAAAAACTTTACCATTTGACCCTAAGTCTACCTTTCTAGCTTTTTTTCCAGCTATATCTAATACTTTATATTGTCTTCAAAAGGCATTCCTTTTTCTTTCTTTTCTGTTTTAAGAAATTCAGAAGCTGGATGCAGTGGCTCACGCCTGCAATCCCTGCACTTTGGGAGGCCAAGGTGGGCGGATCACCTGAGGTTGGGAGTTTGAGACCAGCCTGACCAACATGGAGAAACCCTGTCTCTACTAAAAATACAAAATCAGCCTAGTGTGGTGATGCATGCCTGTAACCCAGGCTACTCAGGAAGCTGAGGCAGGAGAATCACTTGAACCCGGGAGGTGGAGGTTGTGGTGAGCTGAGATCGTACTATTGTACTCCAGCCTGGGCAACAAGAGCAAAACTCCACATTGAAGAAAAAAAAAATCAGATCTAATTTATATACCATAAAATTCACCTTTCAAAAGTGTACAGCTCAGTGGTTTTAGTATTGATATGGTTAGGCTCTGTGTCCCCACCCAAGTCTCATCTTAAATTGTAATCCCCATAATCCCCATGTGTCAAGGGAGAGACCAGGTGGAGGTAATTGAATCATGGGAATGGTTTCCCCCATACTGTTCTCATGATAGTGAGTTCTCACAAGATCTGCTGGTTTTATTACATATAAGGGACTTTTCACCCTATGCTTGTCACTTCTTCCTGCTGCCTTGAGAAGAAGGTACCTTGCTTCCCCTTCACCTTCTGTCATGATTGTAAGTTTCCTGAGGCCTCCCAAGCCATTCTGAACTCTGAGTCAATTAAACCTCTTTCTGTTATAAATTACCCAGTATTGGGTATTTCCTTATATCAATGTGAGACTGGACTAGTATAACTATATTCACAAAGATGTACAGCCATCACCACTATCTAAATTTCGGAACATTTCCATTACCCCAAAAAGAAACCTTGTGCCCATTTGTTGTCATTCCCCATTCTCCCCAGCCCTAGGTAACCACTAATTTACATTACTTCTCTATCGATTTGCATAATGTGGACATTTCCTTTAAATGGAACCACACAATATGTGGCCTTTTGTGTTTGACCTCTTGTAGCATAATGTTTTCAAGGTTCATCCATATGGTAGTATAAATCAGTACTTCATCCCTTTTTATGGCTGAATAATATCCCATTGTATGTATATACCACATTTTATTTTATTTTATTCATTGATTTATTCATTAATTCAAAATATTTTCTTTTAAAATTTTTTCTACATTTATTTTAGATTCAGGAGTTACATGTGCAGATTTGTTGCCTGAGTATATTGTGTGATGCTGAGGTTTGGGGTACAAATGATTCTGTCATCCAAGTAGTGAGCATAGTATCCAATAGTTAGTTTTTCAACCCTTTTACCCCTCCTTCCTTCTGCCCTATAGTAGTTCTCAGTTTCTATTGTTGCCATCTTTATGTCTATAAATACCCAATATTTAGCTCCCACCTATGAGTGAGAACATGTAGTATTTAGTTTTGTGTTCCTGCATTAATTTGCTTAGGATACTGACCTCTAGTTGCATTCATGTTGCTGCAAAGGACATGATTTTATTCTTTTGTTATGGCGGTGTAGTATCCTGTAGTGTATATGTATCACATTTTCTTTATCCAGTCCCCCATTGATGGGCACCTAGTTGATAACATGTCTTTGCTATTGTGAATAGCATGGTGATGAACAGGAGATTGCGTGTGTCTTTTTGGAAAAAAGGTTTGTTTTCTTTTGGATATATACCTATAAGTGGGATTGCTGGGTCAAATGGTAGTTTGGTTTCAAGTTCTTTGAGAAATCTCCAAACTGCTTTCCACACTGGCTGAACAAATTCATTCTCACCATCAGAGTAGAAGCATTCTCATTTCTCCACAGTGTGCCAGCATTTGTTGTTTTGGGTTTTTTAAATAATATCCATTCTGACTAGTGTGAGATGGTATTTCATTGTGGTTTTGATTTGCATTTTTCTGATGATTAGTGACATTTAGCATTTTTTTGTATTGTTTGTTGGCCCCTTATATGCCCTCTTTTGAGAAGTGTCTGTTCGTGTTTTTGCCCATTTTTAAATGCTGTTACTTGTTTTTTTTCTTGTTGAATTGTTTAAGTTCTTGATAGATTGTGGATGTTAGACCTGTCTTGGATGCGTAGTTTGCAAATGTTTTCTCCCATTCTCTCATTTTTTGAAGTTATTAAATTGTTTATTGTACTGCGTTTACAAAAAAACCCAGACAATTATTATTGAGCTCAATAAATGTATGTGGGGTACTTGGAAGATCAAGTTCTACAGCTGCCTATTTCCACATCTTTTAATTCGTGTGACTCGGTAAACAATAGGGAAAAAGCCCCTATTTGGCAGAGGAGTGTTTTAAATCTGTTGATAGTTTCTTTTGCTGTGTGAAAGCTCTTTAGTTTAACTAGGTCCTGACAATTTTTGTTTTTCTTGCAATTGTTTCTGAGGACTTAATCATAAATTATTTCCCAAGGCCAATGTCCAGAATGATGTTTCCCATGTTTTCTACTAGGATTCTTATAATTTGAGGTCTTTCATTTAAAATTTTAATCCATCTTGAGTTAATTTTTATATATGGTAAAAGCTAGGTGTCCAGTTTCATTTTTATATAGCTAGCGAGCTGTCCTAGCACCATTTATGGAATAGGGAGTCCTTTTCCCATTGCATATTTTCATTGATTTTGTTGATGATCCAGTGGTTGTAGGTGTGCAGTTTTATTTCTAGGTTCTCTATTCTATTCCATTGGTCTAGGTGTTTCCATACCAGTACCATACTGTTTGGCTACTGTAGCCTTATAGTATAGTATAGTTTGAAGCTAGGTAATGTGATGACTCTGGCTTTGTTCTTTTTGCTTAGGATTGCTTTGGCTATTTGGGCCCTTTTTTGGATCCATATGAATTTTAGAATAGTTTTTTCTGGTTCTGTGAAAAATGGCATTGGTAGTTTGATAGGAATAGCATTGAATCCGTAGATTGCTTTGGGCAGTATGGCCATTTTAACAATATTGATTCTTCCAATTTATGATTATAGAATATTTCCCATTTGTTTGTGTCATCTATGATTTATTTAATGGTGTTTTATAGTTGTCTTTGTAAAGGTCTTTTACCTCCTTGTTTAGATATATTCCTAGGTATTTTATTTTTGTGCGTGTGGCTGTTGTAAGTGGGAACGCATTCTTGATTTGGCTCTCAGCTTGAATGTTATTGTTGTCTAAAATGCTATGGGTTTTGTATATTGATTTTGTATCCTGAAACTTTACTGAAGTTGTTTATTGGTTCCAGAAACCTTTTGGCAGTCTTCAGAGTTTTCTAGGTATAGGATTATATCATCCTATGCACAGAGATAGTTTGCCTGATTCTTTTGCTATTTGGATGCCTTTTATTTATTTTTCTTGCCTCATTGCCCTGACTAGCTCTTCCAATACTATGTTGAATAGGAATAGTGAGAGTGGCCATCCTTGTCTTATTCCAGTTCTCAAGGGGAATGCTTCCAGTTTTTGCCCATTCAGTATGATATTGACTGTGGGTTTGTCATAGATGGCTCTTACTATTTTGAGATTTGTTCTTTCAGTGCCTGGTTTTTTGAAGGTTTTTGTCATAAAGGGATGTTGGATTTTATAGAAAGCTTTTTCTGTGTCTATTGATATAATCATATGGTTTTGTTTTAATTTTGTTTATGTGGTGAATCATGTTTATTGATTTGTGTATGTTGAACCAACCTTGCATCCTAAGAACAAAACCTCCTTTATCATGGTGAATTAACTTTTTGTTATGCTATTGAGTTCAGTTTTCTAGTATTTTGTTGAGGATTTTTGCTTCTGTGTTAATCAGGGATATTGATCTGTAGTTTTCTTTTTTGTTGTTGTATCTTTACCAGGTTTTGGTATTACAGTGATGTTGGCTTTGTACAGTTAGGGAGGAGTTCCTCCTCCTTGAGTTTTTGGAATAATTTCAGTAGAATTGGGATATACCACATTTTATTTTATTTATTTGTTTTTGTTGTTGTTTTGTTTTGTTTTTTGAAATGGAGTCTTGCTCTGTTGCCCAGTGCAGTGGTGTGATCTCGGCTCACCGCAACCTCTTCCTGGGCTCAAGTGATTCTCCTGCCACAGCCTCCCAACAGGCTAAGATTACAGGTGCCCGCCACCATGCCTGGCTAATTTTGGGGGATATACCACATGTTAGTTATTCCTTCATCTCTTGACAGATTTTTGGATTGATGCCTCCTTTGGGCCATTATGAATAATGCTGCTATTAATAGTCATACAAGTTTTTGTGTGGACATATATTTTCAATTTTCATGAATATATACTTAGGAATGGAATTGCTGAGTCATATCATAATTCTATGTTTAATCTTTTTTTTTTTTTTTTTTTTGAGACAGAGTTTCGCTGTCTTGCCCAGGCTGGAGTGCAGTGGCGCGATCTCAGCTCACTGTAAGCTCTGCCTCCTGGGTTCACGCCATTCTCCTGCCTCAGCCTCCCAAGTGGCTGGGACCACAGGTACATGCCACCACACCTGGCTAATTTTTTGTATTTTTAGTAGAGAGGGGGTTTCACCGTGTTAGTGAGGATGGTCTCAATCTCCTGACATCCTGATCTGCCCACCTCAGCCCCCAAAAGTGCTGGGATTACAGGCATGAGCCACTGCACCTGGCCTATGTTTAATCTTTTGAAGAACTTAAAAGTTATTTTCCAAAGTGACTGCATTATTTTACATTTCCATCTTCAGTGTTTAAGTGTTCCAGTTTCTTCACATTGTCACCAACATTTGTTATTGTGTCTTAAAAAAAAAAAAAAAAGAAACAGGCTTGATTCTCTTTATTTTTCTTGTATAAAACCCTATCTTGTACCCACAGTTGGAGACTGGGTCTTCTGCATGGAGACTCTGGTGTAGGTCTTGATGGGGTGGTCAGTGAATTCCTGATAGGGAGACTTGGTGAATACAGTCTCCTTCCAGAGGTCAGGGGTCAGGTAGCTGTAGGTCTTAGAGATGGCATTGAAAGTGGCCTTGGTGAAATTGCCCAGGGCGGCTATGCAGCCCCTGGCTGAAGTGTAGCAGTCATCGATACCAGCCGTCATCAGCAGCTTCGTGGGCATGGGGGCTGAGATGATCCCAGTGCCCCTGGGCACAGGGATGAGGTAACCAGCACAGAGCTGCAGTGGCCTGTCACCTTGCAAGGGACCATGTAGGGCTTGCCAATCTTGTTCCCCCAGTAGCCTGTGCACATGGGGACAAGGGAGAGCTTGGCCAGGATGATGGGCTCGTGGATGGCAGTTTCCACCTTCTTGGAGCACTTAGCACACAGACTACCTGGCCATTGTAGTCCCTGATGGTGACAAATGCCTTAAACCTGGTGTGCTGGCCAGCATAAGTCTGCTTCTGCACTGACATAATCTTCAAAACCTCATCCTTGAGAGAGCCCCCAGAAAAAAGTCAATGATCTCAGACTCCTTGATGGGCAGGAAGAAGAGATGGATCTCCTCCAGGGACTTCATCTTCATGTCCTTGACCGGGTGGCCTAGCTTGGTGATGGGCATCCACTCCTAGTCCAAGGCCTTGCCTCTGTGAGCTCCGCGACTTGGGCTGTGGCCCCGACCATGGCCACAACTCTGGCACCAGATGCCACTGCCGAAGCCTCCACGGAAGCCACTGTGGTTTCCCATCCCTGGACCCCTGGGATACACCCTTGCACCGGCATCATCCGCCATTTGGTGTTTTCTCAGAGAAGGTTATTGTATCTTTTTTATTGTAGCCATCCTAGTGGGTTTGAAGTGGTATTTTACTGTGGATTTTATTTGATTTTCCCAAATGACTAATGATGTTGACCATCTTTTTATGTGCTTATTGGCCATGTATATATCTTCTTTGGAGAAATGTCTATTAAGAACCATTACTCATTTCTTGATTGAGTTATTTGCCTTTTTATTGTTCATTTGTAATAGTTTTTTAAATAAATTTGAATATTAGACTTATCACATATATGATTTGCACATATTTTTCCTCGTACTCTATATTGACTTTTTACTCTGTTGATAGAGTGTTTTGAAGCATGAAAGGTTTTATTTTCAATGAATTCCAATTTACCTATTTTTTTCTTTCGTTACTTGTGCCTTTGGTGTCATATCTAAGAAATCATTGCTTAATACAAGGTCGTAAAGATTTACTTCTATGTTTTCTTCTAAGATTTTTGTAGTTTTAGCTCTTGCATTTAGGTCTTTGTGTTCATTTTGAATTAATGTTTGCATATGATGTGAGATAGAGACAAAGAGTACTTCTTGTCCTTTCTGTACACAAAACATGTTTTCACAATTTGTCCTGTTACTTAAAAGTGTTCCTGCACTTGAGCTAGTCTTCCCCTATTCTAAATCATCACCAAATTCTATTTTTTTATGCTGTAGCTCAAATGCCCAGAAATTCTTTTAAAACTTCTTTCCTTTACTGCCAAGAAACCAAGAATAATCTTACCTCTCATACGGCTTTATCTATATCCTTCTTACAACACTTTTGTCACTTTCCATCTAATATTATAGTTGTTTATGTCAATATATTAGCATTTTTTTCCTAAGGTAAAGTTAATAGTTTTGTTTTCATCATTTAGTATAGGGGAGGAAAATGTTTCCCTTGACCTTCTTAGAGTCCCCAGCTGAGTCTGAAAATTAAATGGAATAATAAGACATGTTAACAAGTGAAAAGCACACAAATTTTATAAGATTTTATTTTATTTTTTTTCTGAGACAGAGTCTCACTCTGTCGCCCAGACTGAAGTGCAGTGGCCCGATCTCAGCTCACTGCAAGCTCCACCTCCCGGATTCACGCCATTCTCCTGCCTCAGCCTCCTGAGTAGCTGGGACTACAGGCGCCCACCACCACGCCTGGCTAATGTTTTGTATTTTTAGTAGAGACAGGGTTTCACCGTGTTAGCCAGGATGGTCTCGATCTCCTGACCTCGTGATTAGCTGCCTCAGCCTCCCAAAGTGCTGTGATTACAGGCGTGAGCCATTGCGCCCGGCCAAATTTTATAAGTTTTATGCGACACAGGAGTCTTCATAAGGAAATGAAGACACAAAGAAATAACAAAAGTAAATAAAAAATAAACAATGAAAATAATAAAAAATAATTTAAAAACCTGAGTGTTTTTATACTAGGTTTGATAAAGAATGGAAAGTTGTAGAAAAATGTGATAGACAAAGGGGTATGAGCTAAGAGTAGTAAACTGGGGAAAACTTAGCAAGGCCTATTCATTCAGACTCCTTGTGGATTCCCTCTCTCTTTCTTCAGAGATAAGGAGGCTTTTTCCCTCTGGATATAGGGAGGGCACTTTGTACATGAGGGTTTTATGACTTCCTTCCTAGGAAAAGGGAGTGATCAGAGAGTACTTCATGCACCTGCTGTTTCTCAGATTCCTTCAGTTTAGCATATTCAGTATGCCAAAGGATCATATTTTGGAGCAATGTGTCCTGAACCCCATCATTAGCAGTTAGTATATGTCTGTTGATTTAATTATGTTAATAGATTTCTGGTGTAGTGAGGGCAAAAGGAAATTATAATTGTTTAGAGACAGAGTAAGTTTAGTCTAAAACACCAGTAGAATAGCAATCTTCAGTGACCACTGTGAATATATAACATGTGTATTTTATTTTATTAATGTACATTATATTTTATTAATTTAATTGCTCTAAATGTGTAAGAACAGGATATATATTTTTATTACAAAATGATGTTAACATTATGCATCAGGTTACAAATGCAATTTTTGATGGGATTTGAAGTGGCAGACATTAGATAAAAGCATTCTTTAGGGATAGAGAGGAATTCTGCATTATATAATTTAATTGGCCAATTGGGAATGATTAATAATATTTCTTACATTTTAAGCCATATTGTAAATATTTAATCTTTTTTTTTTTTTTGAGACGGAGTCTTGCTCAGTCGCCCAGGCTGGAGTGCAGTGGCGCAATCTCGGCTCACTGCAAGCTCTGCCTCCTGGGTTCACACCATTCTCCTGCCTCAGCCTCCCAAGTAGCTGGGACTACAGGTGCCCGGCACCACGCCCAGCTAATTTTTGCATTTTTAGTAGAGAGGGGGTTTTACCGTGTTAGCCAGGATGGTCTCGATCTGCTAACCTCGTGATCCACTTGCCTCAGCCTCCCAAAGTGCTGGGATTACAGGTGTGAGCCACCGTGCCTGGCCTAAATATTGAATCTTTTTACAATTAGATGTTTATAATATTATTAAAAGAATTTTACTTAAAAAAAATCCCTGCCATGTTTGTTATGAGAAATGTTTTTGGAAAATGTGACTATTACATTGTCCTACTGAAGAAAATTGCCTGGGAAAACTGTGATTGACAGCTTATGGTAAGGTTTGCAATCTTGCATAGGTATCATGCCAAGTTTTCATTTATTCACTTTCTTGAAAGCGGAAAGAAATTCAGAAAAACATAGGCTTACCACAGAGTTCCTTTACAGGAACTATTTTCATGTGAGAAGACGCCCCGCTGAGCCTGTTTTAGTCTGTGATTCTTTAAGATATGGAGGCCTGTTGCTAGGTCTTATAAGGCCATTCTGAGAGGCTAGAAATTGATCAAAAAGACAAGTTCTTCCTTTGGTGTTACAGATAAGTAAATGCAGTTTCATGAACTTTGATTTTTGATATGTAGGTTAGAGCTGTTTGTTAGCAAACTATTAAGCAAGCTATAGAGGGTTGCTAAATCTTGATATTCATAAGATTAAATAGTATCGCAAAGAATAATGAAGTGCATATAATTAGAGAATTGTAAACTAATATTAACATTTTCAACTACAAATAATTGGATTAAAAAACTTTGTATCAGTATTATTTGAATTAGTTATGGTTTTCAATTATTTCAACTGCTAATTTTCAATTATATTATTACTTTTAATTTAGCTTTATCATTTATTTTGGTTTTAGTTGTTATTTGATCAAATATGTATTTTGCATAAGCATTTTTTTGTTCTTGACCAAAGTTTTCTAATAACCAGATTGTCATGTATTATATTTCCTATATGGATCATTTTATTGCTAATGCAGATGTATACAAAATGCCCTCTTCTCCAAATTTATTTATGTAGTGACATATTATCGGTGATATGTGCCTATGAATGTGAAAATAGCTTATAATACACTGTCAAGGTAAGAGTAATAAGATTACGGATTTAGAAATACTTAAAGGGCATTGTTTTGATATCAAATCATGTGTTTTTGGTTATCAGTATTGTGTGTGTACATGTATGTGTGTGTGTGTGCGCCTGTGTGCATGTGTGTATGTGTTTTCACTAAAAAATTACTTCTATATAACTCTGTAATCCTAATCCTCTCTTCCAAAGACTAACTATCAACAGGTGAGACTTTGCATTCGTGTATCATTCCACTATTACAATTTAATTTCTTGGTTTTTAAAGGCTTTTAGTATTTAGCATTCCCATTTTCATTTTAAAAATGTATATTCTTCCAGAATACATCATATTAAGCATTTATAGCATTAAAGATCTTTTCTTGCATTTTGCCACTTTACTGTGTGATCTTGAGGCAAGTTACTTTACTTTGTGCTTAAATTTCTTTACCCATAAAATGGACAGTATAATAATAACCTACCTTATAGGATGGTTGTGAAGATGAAATGATTCGTGTAAATGTCTTAGAATGGTGACTGGTTTAAATTAGCACTCAATAAATGATAGCTATTATTAACATTAGTACCGTAGTGGGACTAATTGACTTGGTAGAAGACTCAATGAGATACATAGTATGGCATTTCTAATTCTCTACTTCTTTATACTTAAGGATATAGTAAAGGGAACTAAAGAGCGCTCTAGAAGTTTAGTTTGTGCCAGCATAATTTTTCAAAGACTTATATTTAAATGTTACTACATAATATTATTTAATATAAATGTTTTCGGTGACTAAATTGTTTTTCTCTCTTCCTCCTTCGCTTTATACACTTATCTTTGAATAAAGTTTTATCAGCAAGAAGATGCAGCATGTTTTAACTTATGTTTTTCCCTACCTGTGACAACCTGTCAAACTCCCTAGGTCACTCATACTCCGGTTTGAGACATACAGGGACCAGATAGACTATGGGGAAGGATTGACACAAAAGATGGAAGACAGCTGGAGTAGAAAGAAAATGCTGAGGAAGGAGATAATAGGATTCCATTAGATTACAGTTATTTATAGAAATTTGGCTCTTAAACTTTTCCACTTCTAAATAAATACTTTTTATTCAAAAATTATTAAGAGAAACAAAGCTGTATAGGCACTATGGAAAACAGTATGAAGGTTCCTCAAATAATGAAAAATAGAACTGTCATAGGTTTCAGCAATCCCACTGCTAAGTATATATTCAAAGGATATGAAATCAGTATGTTGAAGAGAGATCTGCACTCCCATCCCATGTTCATTGCAGCATAGCGAATCAAACTCACTGTTCACTGATGGATAAATAGATTTTAAAAATATGATATATACACGTAATAGAACACTATTTACCCTTAAAAAAGAAGCAGGCCAGGCTCAGTGGCTCACACCTGTAATTTCAGCACTTTGGGAAGCTGAGGTGGGAGGATCACTTGAGCCCATGAGTTCAAGACCAGCTTGGGATACATGGAAAGACCCTGTTTCTACAAAAAATGCAAAAAATTATCTGGGCATTGTGGTGTGTGGCTATGGTCCCAGCTACTCAGGAGCCTGAAGCAGGAGGATTGCTTGACCTCAGGAGCTCAAGACTGCAGTGTGCTATGATTGCACCACTGCCCTTTAGCCTAGGTGACAGAATGAGATCCTAAAAGAAAAGGAAATCCTGTCATTTGTGATGGCATGAATGAACCTGCAGGACATTATAGTAAGTCAGCCGGGCAGAGAAAGACAAATACTGTATGATCTCACTTCTATGTGGAGTATATAAAAAAAGTCAGAGTCATAGAAACAGAGTAAAACGGTGGTTGCCAGAAGTTGTGGGGGTTAGGAGATGTTGATCATAGGACACAAAATTTCAATTAGGAGGAATAAGTTCATGAGATCTATTGTACATCATGGTGACTATAGTTAATGATAATATTAATATGCTACATTCTTGAAAACTGCAGTGGTATAAGAAAGAGTAGATATTAAATGTTCTTTCCATAGGAAAATAAATATTTGAGGTAATGCATATATTATTTTGATTTAGCTGTTCCATAATGTATACATATATCAGAACATCAAACTGTGTGTTATAAATATATACAATTTTTACTTGCCAATTAAAGAAAGAATGCTAACTCTTGTTGGCTGTAACTTTTACCCATAATTTATTCAACTGATTGAGTTATGAGTAGCTCAGTGTAAACTGTTAAGTATAACATGATTGAATTTGTATCTAACAATAATTTATATATGAAGAAATGTTATTTTTCATAATACATTCACTTTTGTTGTATAGTTGGTTATCTGCAAGTTCTGGGACTTGAGCATTTATGACATGAGTTAAGTTTGTCATTGGAAGTCCCAACTTTTCCTTTTGATGCTTTTTCCCACTTTTTCTCTGCTCTCAGTATTGCCCGTCTTCTTTTCTCTTAAGCACAAGTGTTTTTAGGAAACAATATGGTTAGTTCAATCAAATGAAGTTGGAAATAATTTTATGAAATTACAAATACTGTGTTTTTTCTTTCTAGAGTAGGTGATTTTAATAGCGGTCAAACCTTTTAAGTTACTTATGTTGCATATGATAAAAAAACTAAGTCTGCATCTATTGAGATAATCATGTGGTTTTTGTCTTTGGTTCTGTTTATATGATGGATTATGTTTATTGATTTTCATAGTTGAAGCAGCCTTGCATCCCATGGATGAAGCCAACTTGATCGTGGTGGATAAGTTTTTTGATGTGCTGCTGGATTCAGTTTCCCAGTATTTCTTTTTTTTTTTTTGAGACGGAGTCTCACTCTGTCGCCCAGGCTGGAGTGCAGTGGCCGGATCTCAGCTCACTGCAAGTTCCGCCTCCCGGGTTCAGGCCATTTTCCTGCCTCAGCCTCCCGAGTAGCTGGGACTACAGGCACCCGCCACCACGCCCGGTTAGTTTTTTGTATTTTTTAGTAGAGACGGGGTTTCATTGTGTTAGCCAGGATGGTCTCGATCTCCTGACCTCATGATCCACCCGTCTCGGCCTCCCAAAGTGCTAGGATTACAGGCTTGAGCCACCGCGCCCGGCCCTCCCAGTATTTCATTGAGGATTTCTGCATCGATGTTCATCAGGGATATTGGTCTAACATTTTCTTTTTTTGTTGTGTCTCTACCAGGCTTTGGTATCAGGATGATGCTGGCATCATAAAATGAGTTTGGGAGGATTCCCTATTTTTCTATTGATTGGAATAGTTTTAGAAGGAATGGTACCAGCTCCTCTTTGTGCCTCTGGTAGAATTCAGCTGTGAATCCGTCTGGTGCTGGACTTGTTTTCCTTGGTAGGTTATTAATTATTGCCTCAATGTCAGAGCCTGTTATTGGTCTATTCAGGGATTCAACTTCTTCCTGATTTAGTCTTGGGAGGGTGTATGTGTCCAGGAATTTATCAATTTCTTCTAGATTTTCTAGTTTATTTGCATAGAGGTGTTTATAGTATTCTCTGA
>NW_016806624.1:923727-951138 GCF_001698545.2 Rhinopithecus bieti
AAAAAGTGGGCAAAGGATATGAACAGACACTTCTGAAACGAAGACATTTATGCAGCCAACAGACACATGAAAAAATGCTCATCATCACTGGCCATCAGAGAAATGCAAATCAAAACCACAATGAGATACCATCTCACACCAGTAGAATGGCAATCATTAAAAAGTCAGGAAACAACAGGTGCTGGAGATGATGTAGAGGAATAGGAACACTTTTACACTATTGGTGGGACTGTAAACTAGTTTAGCCATTGTGACAGACAGTGTGGCGATTCCTCAAGGATCTAGAACTAGAAATACCATTTGACACAGCCATCCCATTACTGGGGATATACCCAAAGGATCATAAATCATGCTGCTATAAAGACACATGCACACGTATGTTTATTGTGGCACTGTTCACAATAGCAAAGACTTGGAACCAACCCAAATGTCCATCAGTGATAGTCTGGATTAAGAAAATGTGGCACATATACACCATGGAATACTATGCAGCCATAAAAAAGTATGAGTTCATGTCGTTTGTAGGGCCATGGAGGCAGCTGGAAACCATCATTCTGAGCAAACTATCACAAGGACAGAAAACCAAACATCGCATGTTCTCACTCATTTGTGGGAATTGAACAAGGAGAATACTTGGACACATGATGGGGAACATCACACACTGGGGCCTGTCGTGGGGTCGGGGGATTGAGGAGGGATAACATTAGCAGAAATACCTAATGTAAATGACAAGTTAATGGGTGCAGCACACCAACATGACACATGTGTACATATGTAACAAACCTGCATGTTGTGCACATGTACCCTAGAACTTAAAGTATAAAAATAGGCAACAAAAAACTGTCAGTTATGTGTTCTTAATTCATTAATGAATTAGTGATATACAATACTAAAATTTTATAAGGTTTATTGGAATTTTTTCAGGATTTGGTATATAATCTCTGGATTTAGTTGACAACTTGGGCAAAGATTCTTATGTAGTGATTTTATATTGGGAGAAAGTATAATGTTCATGAAGTTACTCATTTTTATCAGGAACTTATTTTTTTTTTCTGTGCATTCTGTGCACTGGAATATAGGAGTGAACATATAAGTTTCTTGTTCTCTTTTGAAGAGCTTACATTTTACTAGGGACACAGGTGAAGAGCTTACATTTTACTAGGGGACACTGGTGAAAAGAAATGTAAAGAAATATGGAATAAGGTAGGTAGTGATAAATCCATGAAGATAATGGAGTCTAGAGAGTTATGTGTGTGGGAATTGCTATTTTACATGTAACTTTTTTACATGGTAACTTGTCTCATTCTAAATATACACTTGGAAGAGAGTTCCAACAGATTTTTGAAAATTTATTGAATAGGAGTATGAGAGAAAGAGGAATAAATGAAAATGTGAAAATTTTAGACTCGCAAATTATTTGATTGGAATTGCTTCTTACAAGATAGCAGTAAACATGCTGGAGGAACAGGTTGATACAGGAAGATCAGGAATTCTTGATCATGATCTTGCTAATTTTAAGATGCTTGTTGGCCGGGCATGGTGGCTCACGCCTGTAATTCCAGCACTTTGGGAGGCCCAGATGGGTGGATGACGAGGTCAGAAGATCGAGACCATCCTGGCTAACATGGTGAAACCCCGTCTCTACTAAAATACAAAAAAAAAAATTAGCCAGGCGTGCTGGCGGGCACCTGTAGTTCCAGCTACTCGGGAGGCTGAGGCAGGAGAATGGTGTGAACCTGGGAGGCAGAGCTTATAGTGAGCCGAGATTGCGCCACTGCACTCCAGCCTGGGCGACAGAGCGAGATTCCGTCTCAAAAAAAAAAAAAAAAAAAAAAAAAAAAAAAGATGCTTGTTGATTAGCCTGGATTTCAGAAGGGAAGATGGAAACGGAGTTAAAATTTTGGAAGACATAAATATATAGATAGTATTCAAAGCCATTAGACTAGATGAAATCATACAGGAAGTGTATGTTCAGAAAAGAAGTGTTTCAAAGATGGATTACTTCTGTGTGTAAAGTCTGGATTACTTCAGTGTGTAAAGATTAGAGAGAAGAGGGAAAATCAAGAAAGGAGACAGAAAAAACAGCTAGTTTGATAGAAAGAGAACCATGAGAAAGTGTTGTTCTGAAAGACAAGTGAAAACAGTGTTTCAAGGAGGAAAGCGTCATCATCTGTATCAGATGACTGTGACAGTTTGAGTAAAATGAGGCCTTAAAATTCATTATTGTAAGAGGGTTGGAGCTATTGATGAGTTTGAAATGTTATTTTAATGGAGGGGTAAGTGGAAAGATAGATTGGAATGGATTTATGAAAAAGAAGAAAAGGAAGTAGAGACACTGCATATACACAACTTATTCAATGAGTTTTGTCATAAAGCAGACCATAGAAGTCTGGCTGAAGAGTCCATGGAGTTCATGGACGTTTTTCATTTCATCTTATTTTGCTTTTTAGGATCATATATTGTATGATAGAATAATTAAAGATAGGCCAAAATTGATGATGTAGGGAAGATGGGGGAAAGCAGTAGTAGCAGTGTGCTTGAGAAGACTTAAAGGGAAGGGATCCAGTGCCAAATATGGGGGGGGGTGGTGTCCTTAGATAGGAGCCTGGACATTTATTCATTGTGATACCATGGAGGGCACAGTATGTGCATCAAAATGTAATTGGTAAGATTTGGTGTGTGAGCATCTGGAAGTTTTCTTCTGTTTCTGTTTTCTCAGTGAAATAGAAAGCAGTCATTAGCTGAGAATAAATAATAAGAAGGTGATGTTAGAGATTTGAGGAGAGAGAAGAAGCATGAAGTAATCATTGATGAAAGTAGGAGAAAGTCCCTAGTGAAAGGTAGTAGCATTGTTGGGTATTGCTAAGGTCTTACTTGAGGTCACTTGTTGAATTTAAAGTGAAATCAGTCAGCATGGTTGTATTTTGTCTTCAGTCACATTCATCTTATTGTGTAGAAGTGAAGGATAGGTAGAGATTTGGATTTCCCTAAGATATGTGTTTTTGCAAGTGAATTCATTGGAGAGAGAGAAGGGAAAGAGACATAAGAGTAGATGCAAGAAGGTGGTGAGAATGACTAACCATGGAGTGTAAGCCAGATAAAGAGAGAAAAAAATTATGTGAAGACAGTGAGGAACAGTGAAAAGTGGTAAGCTGGGAAGATCAGCGATGGTAGAGAGTGCAATGCTTGAAATTAGTAATGACAGTCTTGGATATGGTGACGGAAGTAGATAGCTGAGGCAGAAGGAGGAAACAACCACTGGAAATAACAATGTTAAATAAATGAGAGGCCAGTGTATTTAGGATGATTTAAGTTGGAATTGAAATCATTGAGCGTTATGACATGTGATAGTGGAGACAAAGAGAAAGGGAGAGAAAGAAAGGGAGAGACTGAAGAAGGAGAAAGTGAAAAAATCAAAGAATTTCAGTTTCTACTGGTAAGGACCGTTGAAGCTGCCACTCTATCCTAACAGTACACAAAAATCTGAACAACTGAAAAATCAATAACTCTTCTTAGATCTATAAGAGAAGTGAGGTCACAGGGCAAACAGCATCTCCCAAAATTGGAGTGACAGACAAATACAGAGAATCACAGCATATCAGAGCAGAAACCTCCATGGAAACCAGTGCTGGGATAGGAAAACCTGACCTGTAATTGACAAATTGCTGGAGGCTCTATGTGGACAAGTCTAAGAGTTAAAAACTCCAGGAGGACCTAGTTTTAGATGGACCCCCACACTTGAGAATTGTACCTGTAGGAGCTCGACTAGGTTCTCACAATAAATATTGGAGAAAAACTTCCTTGTGTTCCAGCAGCAGAAGGGGAAAGGAATCTATCTGGGAATTTGCTAGAGCACTCTGTTCTTTTTAATAAGGTCTGGTCTCAGGAGAAACTAGCTAACAAGAGCCTAATCTGTGGCATTTGATCAGAGCCTAACTGTTCTGAGGGAATGGAAATACTCAACTCTAGTCATCCTGTCCCACGTAAAAGGGGAGAAAAAAGATTACAAAATACTTTTTCAAGAGTTCAGAGGCATAGGCGCACTGAAGGGCTGAGACCTAATTGTAGGACTATAGAAGGTTTCCCCATTCCCCACACCTTATCACCACATTATTAAAGGCCTATTTACAGTAATTGCTTTTACCCAGTATATCATGTCTGGCTGTCAAGAAAAAATTACAAGGCATACTGAGAGGCAAAAAACACAATTTGAAGACAGAGCAAGCATCAGAAGCAGACATGGCTGAGATGGTGGAATTATCAGATGGAATTTACTACTATGATTAATATGCTAAAAGCATTAATGGAGAATGTAAACAGCATGCAAGCACAGATGAGAACTGTAAGCAGAAAGATGGAAATTCTAAGACAGCCAAAAAGAAAGTGCTAGAGATCAAAAACACTGTAATGGAAATGAAGAATGCCTTGATGGGCTTCTTAGTAGACTGGACATGACTGAGGAAAGAATTTCTGAACCAGAGGATATATTAATAGAAGACTCTAAATTTCAAAAACTAAGAGAACAAAGACTAAAAAAAAAAAGAACATGTAGGAGCTGTGGGAAAACTATAAAAGATGTAATACGTGCAATGAGAGTACCAGAAAGCAAAAAGAGAAAGGAATAGAAATATTTGAAACAATAATGACCTAGAATTTATCTAAATTAATGTCAGACACCAAACCACAGAATGCCTATTCCTAGGCATATCACTTTTAAATTACAGAAAAGCACAGAATAAGAAAAAACCTAGCTGGCTGCAGTGGATCATGCCTATAATTCCAACAGTTTTGAGAGGCCAATGCAAGAGGCTTGCTTGAAACAAGGAGTTACGAGAACAGCCTGGGCAACAAAGCAACACCCTGGTTTCTACGACAACAACACAGAAAACGAAAAAGCCATATGCAGTGGTGTGTACCTATAGTCCCAGCTACTCAGGAGGCAAAGGTGGGAGGATTGCTTGAGCGCATGAGCTCAGAAATTTGAGGCTGCAGTGAGCTGTGATCACAACACTGCACTCCAGCCAGAACCACAGAGTGAGACCCTAT
This sequence comes from Rhinopithecus bieti, assembly GCF_001698545.2. Lineage (NCBI taxonomy): Eukaryota > Metazoa > Chordata > Mammalia > Primates > Cercopithecidae > Rhinopithecus > Rhinopithecus bieti. The sequence continues at coordinate 928,774 of NW_016806624.1, forward strand.
CTCTAATAAAATAAAATGTACATTTAAAATTAAAAGAAAAAAAAAATTAAAAGAAGAAAAAATCCTGAAAGAGGACAGAGAAAAGAAACATCTTACCTATAGAGGAACAAAGGTAGAAATTACATCTGACTACTCATCAGAAACTATGCAAGCAAGAAGTGAGAGGAGTGAAATATTTAAAGCGTTGAGGAAAAGGACACCAACTTAGAATTCTGCACCCTTTGAAATTATCCTTCAAAAGTGAAGGGGAAATGAAGACTTTCTCAGATGAGCAAACACTGAGGAAGTTTATTGGCAATAGATCTGCCTTGCAAGAAATGTTAAAAGATAGAGAGAAGAAAAATAATATAGATGAGAAACTTGGATCTATGTAAAGAATGAAAGAGCATCATTGAAGGAATTAGTGATTGATCTATCAGATAACAGTTTGTTAAAAATGATATTGGCAACAATTTGATTATGTGTGCTTATGTATCTATCATATGTATATCTGTATCTGTATATGTTCATATATAAATGAAATAAATGACAGTAATATCACAAGGGAAAAGAGGAAGGAATTAGGATTATTTCATTATTATAAGTTACACTACCTATGAAACAGTATAGTTTTATTTGAAAATGAACTTGCATTAGTTGTAAATGTATATTGCAAACTCTAGGGTAACCACTTAAAAAGGTAAAAAAAAGAAGCATAATTGATACACTAAAATAGGAGAGAAAGTGGAGTCATACACAATGCTCTATTAAAAACCACAAAAGGCAGACAGAGTGGAAAAAAAAATAAGAACGAAGAACAAGGGCAACAAATACAGTAGATATTAATCCAGCTATATTAATAAACATTGTGAATATCAGTGCTCCAAATGCACCAGTTGGAAGACAGAGATTGTTAGAATGGATAAGAAAAATAAGACCCAATGAAACGATATTTTGTCTACAAGAAATTCACTGTTTTTTGAGACAGAGTCTCACTCTGTGGCTCAGGTTGGAGTGCAATGGTGCGATCTCGGCTCACTGCAACCTCTGCCTCCCAAGTTCAGGCGATTCTCCTGCCTCAGCCTCCCAAGTAGATGGGTTTACAGGCGCCCACCACCACGCCCAGCTAATTTTTGTATTTTTATTGGAGACGGGGTTTCACCATGTTGGCCAGGCTGGTCTCGAACTCCTGACCTCAGGCGATCCATCCGCCTCGGCCTCCCAAAGTGCTGCTATTACAGGCATGACCCACTGCGCCTGGCCAAGAAATCCACTTTAAATATAAAGACACATATAGATTAAAAGTAATTGGATGGAGAAAGATTTACCATGCCAATCCTAGGCAAAAGAAAGCAGAATTAGCTTGCTTGCTTGCTTGCTTTCTCTCTCTCTCTCTTTCTTTCTTAAACAGAGTCTCACTCTGTCATCCAGACTGGAGGGCAGTGGTGCAATCTCAGCTCAGTGCAACCTCTGCCTCCCGGGTTCAAGCAATTCTCCTGTGTTAGTCTCCTGAGTAGCTGGGACTACAGGCACATGCTGCCATGCCTAACTAGTTTTTGTAATTTTAGTAGAGATGAGGTTTTGCCATGTTGGCCAGGCTGGTCTCGAACTCCTGACCTCAAGTGATCTGCCTGCTGTGGCCTCCCAAAGTATTGGGATTACACGCGTGAGCCACCACACCCAGCCAGCTATATTAATTTCTGATAGAGCAGAATGTAGAGCAAGGAAAGTTATTAGGGATAAAGAAGGGTTTTATGTAAAGATAAAGGAGTCAGTTCTGCAAGAGACATAACAATCCTTAATGTGTATTTGCCTAACAACAGATCAATAAAATACATGAGACAGAAACTGAAAGAACTGTTGGGAGAAATAAATTAATCTATTATGTTGAAGACTTCAGCACCCCTCTATCAGAAATGGATAAATTCAGCAACTGGAAAGTCAGTAAGGACACAGTTGAACTCAACAACACCATCAATCAGCTGGATATGATTGATATCTATAGACTACTTTATCCAATAACAGCAGAATATATATTCTTCTCAAGCTCACATGGAACAGTCACCAAGACAGACCACATTCTGGGCCATTAAACCCATCTTAACAAATTTAAAAGAATAGATATCATACAATATCTATTCTCAGACCAGATGGAATTAATCTAGAAATCAGTCACAGCAAGATAACTGGAAAGCCCCAAACAATATATGGAGATTAAACAACACACTTTTTTTTTTTTTTTTTTTTAAGACAGGGTCTCACTCTGTCACCGAGGCTGGAGTGTAGTGGCAAAATCATAGCTCATTGCATCCTCTGCTTCCTGGGCTCAAGCAATCCTCCCACCTCAGTCTCCTAAGTAGCTGGGACTACAAGCATGTGCCACCACACTTGGCTGATTTTTCTATTTTTTGTAGAATCAAGGTTTCTCCATGTTGCACAGGCTGGCTTTGAACTCCTGAGCTCAAGCAATTTGGTCTCCTGGGCCTCCCAAAATCTTGGGATTACAGGTGTGAGCCACCACGCCTGGCCGTAAACAACATACTTCTAAATAACACATGGTTCAAAAGAGAAATTAAAAATGCTTTGAACTAAATGAAATGAAAACATAACTTACAAAATTTGTGAAAGGCAGCAAAGGCAGTGCATAGAGGGAAATTTACAGCATTGGGTGCATATATTAGAAAGGGAAATAGACTTATAAAACCTAAGCTTCCATTTTGGGTAACTAGATAAAGGAGGGCAAATTAAACTCAAAGTAAGCAGAAGAAATTGAATAATATAAACTAGAGCAAAAATCAATACATTCGAAAACAGGAAACCAATAAAGAAAATCAACAAAACCAAAATTTGATAAGATAAATAAAATCGATAAACCTTTACTCAACCTAAGAAAAAAAACAGAGGACACAGATTACTAATACTAGAAATGAAAGAGGGAACATCCGCAGATCCTGTGGACATTAAAAATGTTAAAATGGAATGCTATGAACAACTCTATGCTCTCACATTTGATAACAGAGAAGAAATGTACTAATTCCTTGAAAGACACAATCTGCTAAAACTCGCACAAGAAGAGATAGACAATCTGAATAGGCCTTTTGGCTATTAATGAAATGGAACCAACAGTTAATAATCTTCCCAAACAGAAAGCACTAGGCCCAGATAGAGTCACTGGTGAATTCTACAAAATATTTACAAAACATATTATACTGATTCTCTACAGTCTCTCAGAAGATAGAAGCAGACAGAATGCTTTTGAACCCATCTTATGATGCCAGCATCTCCCTCATACCTGAACTGACAGAGACATTATAAGAAAACCACAGACCAGTATCTCTTATGAGCATAGATGCAAAAATTCTTAACAAAATATTAGCAAATAGAATCCAGCAGTGTATAAAAAGAATGACATATTATGACCCTGTGGGAAAATCCTGAATACTGCACCATTTTAGCCTTCTGTTCTAACTGTAACAGCGTCCTAGCCGTTAGAAGACATATTTAGTGTTTTCTAAAGGCAGAATCAGTGAAGACTGAATTTTCTGAGTACTTATCCGATGGGCAATAAGATGCTTTCTGCTTTTAAATCTCTAGTGGCTGGAGAGGTAGCCAGAGGGTTGGAGTGGGAAAGAGGTGATGGTTTGACAGCACAGATGAGATGGGTTAGATTAAGAGTAACCAGGAGAGAAACTGGGTGGCCACTGACAGAAAATATCTGTCTGTTTCAATCAGATAGTAGTGTTGTTTTCTTTCTTATCGCATAATCAAGACATTTTAAATCCTATAAACTTTATTTATAAAGTTTCTTTCTGAATTTAGATGAAGACTGTTACAGCATTCTAATTCTTTGGCAAGAATTATTAAAAGGGTTGTATGCATGCATAAAAACAGGAGTAGAGTCGGCCGGGCGCGGTGGCTCAACCCTGTAATCCCAGCACTTTGGGAGGCCTAGACGGGCGGATCACGAGGTCAGGAGATCGAGACCATCCTGGCTAACACGGTGAAACCCCGTCTCTACTAAAAACTACAAAAAACTAGCCGGGTGACGTGGTGGCGCCTGTAGTCCCAGCTACCCGGGAGGCTGAGGCAGGAGAATGGCGTGAACCCGGGAGATGGAGCTTGCAGTGAGCTGAGATCCGGCCACAGCACTCCAGCCTGGGTGACAGAGCAAGACTCCATCTCTAAAAAAAAAAAAAAAAAAAAAAAACACAGGAGTAGAAACTAGAAATGATATCCTTTGGACTATTTATTCACTTTCTACCCAAAAGGAAGGTTGTACAAAATGTATGTAGAGTTCTAGTTTGCTTTTTTTGAGATAATTAACTAGTTTACTTCATTTTTTAAATGTCTGTAAATTTCCTATGATGAAATAAATAATCAGGTTAAACTCTATTGGCGTATTACCTTAATTTTATTTATTTATTTTTTAAGAACTGAAGTGCCATGTTAGTGATTAAGCAAGTGTATTGTGACTTATGCTGGGCNCCATCTCAAAAAAAAAAAAAAAAAAAAAAAGGAGTAAAAACTAAAAATGAATTCCTTTGGACTATTTATTCACTTTCTACCCAAAAGGAAGGTTGTACAAAATGTATGTAGAGTTCTAGTTTGCTTTTTTTGAGATAATTAACTAGTTTACTTCATTTTTTAAATGTCTGTAAATTTCCTATGATGAAATAAATAATCAGGTTAAACTCTATTGGCGTATTACCTTAATTTTATTTATTTATTTTTTAAGAACTGAAGTGCCATGTTAGTGATTAAGCAAGTGTATTGTGACTTATGCTGGGCTAATGTGACAAGTATGTGGCTTGAAGCCAGTTAAATGGTGGTATGTTCCCAACCCTACTTAGTGTTTTCAGATATATAGCTGTCATAGTTACTGCGCCTGTTATACTGTTAGGATTGAGTCTATTGTTAATGGTACAAAGTTATTGTTGAATGTCAGAATTTAAGTTATATGGTTTCTTTGTATCATTGGCTGGGAAGACTTTTTGGTATATCTTTTCAATGTTGCAAATGGGACCGGGGATTTACAGTAGAACTACAGAAGCTTTAAAATATTAACAGCCCATTAAGTACAGGATATGGTTCATGAGGTTTAATGGGAAGTTGTTAAAAGGAGATGGAACTATTCCAATGGTTGGGGAGGCATGGTTAGTGGCAAAGACAGGGCAGAGAATTTTTAAAAGCTTGTTTTTTGTATAAATAATATTCAATGTTTGGGCACACTGAACAACAGCAACAACAAGAAACCTCCTCTGTCTGACAAGCAGTATCTTGGAGCTCAATGAGAATTCCATTTGGTGCATATGTTAACTTTTCTTTTCAGAAGATATCCAACAGTGTTTTGTTAAAAAAAATTTCCTGTGGATTTGAGATGCTTGGCGTTCATTAAATCAAACCTTAAAGGACTTTGAAATAGCACCTACTTTGTTTAACATTAAAAAAATTACGAGTCTCCTGAGACTAGTCCTTGGAATAGTCTTTAGTGATTATCCGGAGTATAATAAAAATGCAAGATTTTCAGAAGAGGGTATTTAAAAAGCAAAATAGTGTAACACTTAGGAGCATAATGTTTAATATACAACTGAATCTTGGTTCCTTAGAGAGTGGCACACACAGACTCTGGGTCACATGGTCAGTGATTATAGTATAATGTATCATGTACGTTCCATACACATACTTAGATCTTGGCTCCCAGATCAGGGTAGCAGGTCTAGTCTTCTACTTGCTTGAATTAAATACTTTTTCACCTCGTTCCTTAATCCTGAGCAATTTTTGTAACTTTTCTGAGACTCAGTTTTTTTTCTCTATCAGGCTCTGCTATTTCATAGGATTATTTATAAGATCACATGAAATCAGGTACATGAAAGCACTTTGGAAATTAACAAGTGTTAAACTTACTATATATAATATTATTATTAGATTATAATAGATAAGACAGAAGCTAAGACTCTGTAACTTTGGAGGCCCAAATATTGGAAACATAGCTCTACTTAATGCTGCTGCTAACTCTTTTTAGTAGACCTAAGTTAGCTTTACCACATATGCATCATGAATTTGTTGCTTTGGATTTTATATTGGATCCATATCACTGAATAGAATTTGAAGAAAACTAAGAGTCCTGTGGAAACTTGAATGAAAATTAAGGGAACATTCAGCATGACTTCCATACCTTAATTCCCTACTTGAGCAATCCTCCTCAACCCAATCCATGTTATTATTCAGTATTCACTGTCTGGAATGCTGACATGTCCAGTTTTCTATTGCTGCATGATAAGTTGCCCCAAAACTTGGTGGCTTAAAACAACAGCAATCATTTTTATTATTGCTCTTGGTTTCTCTGGGTCAGGAGTTTGGGAAGTGCTCAGCTGGTCAGTTCTGGCCAGGTCTCTAATGCAGTTGCAGTTAGACTGTGGCTGGAGGTGAAACAGCAGGGGACTGAAGCAGCTGGGGGATGGCCGGGCATCTTTATCTCTTAATGTGGTTTTTCCATGTGGACTAGTTTGGGCTTTTGTCCAGCATGCTGGCTTCAGGGCAACCAGCCTGCTTACTTGGAGGCTCCAAAGGCCAGTGTTGCAAGAAAAACAAGAGAACTGAACTGTGATATAAGACTTAGCCTCTGACACTACAAGCCTGCCAAGAATCAAGGGAAAGAAAGATAGATCCTGCCTCTTGAGGAGAATGTCAAAGTCACATTATATGTGGATGGGAGATGCTATTGTGACCATCTTTGGAAAAAACAATTTGCCACATGAATGATTAACTCTGTCGCTTCATATATAGCTTTTGCTCCCTATTAACCTGACCTCTGTAGGGCCACTGTATGGAATAATTTATTCTTCCTTTTATTTTGCAGCTACACAGTTTTCCTGTCACAAATGAACAAGAAAGAAATAAAAGCTAACTAAAAGTAACAGAACTACTCTTTTTATATCCTCTTAAGCCTAAAATCAACGTTATTTTGGAAAGATTGACACATATAATGAAAAGAAAAGTCTCAATCTTTCTTGACATTTTACTTTCTTAAGAAAAGATATGCTCCTAAATATTGTTTTGGAAAGCTCATATTAAATGGAAAAAAAGCATTGCTACTGACTTGCATTAAAACTCCAGAAATTCATGCTCAGAGAATCATTTGTGCTCTGACAGGCATTGAGGATATTTAATTTTATCTCCCAAGGCACTGATTTTTTATAGACTGAGTCTTTGTGTAAGAAAAAATTCAAAAATTGTAGAGATCTGCTTACATATGAAATGTCCTAATACACCTCAAGGAATTACAAGTTTTCAGATGATAATTCAGTCATTTGGAGAAATGATGAGAGCTAGGTCATAGTGTTATAATTATGGATATAAAAATTACCTTTTGCATAACAAGTATGGATACAAACCTGCATTAATATAATTAAATTGGTATATGTTCATAGAAGGATTATGTTAAAGTAATATGATTGGAATAAAACAGTTTTAGGGATACACATTTTTAAAAGGAGTTTGAAATGACATTTTTCCTACACACTTTTTTTAGCAATTGTTCAACTGGCCAGCTTTCCATATGTTCAATACATGTAATATTTTAATCCTAGAGAGTAATAAAGAAGACATTCTTTTTAGCTTCCTACCTTTGTGTTCTATGGAGAAAGGATAGTTTTGGTAAATAATGTTTTTGGCTTTAATATTTGAACTAATTGTCAAGGTTGGCTTGCAATGAATGACTATAAATGAGATCTACTGAGCATATATTGAAAATCAGTTTTTAACGGAAAAATAAAAGCATTGCTAACTTCAAATGTTGAGAAAATTTGGTAGAGTTGGCAAGGAGTACTTAGAGTATACTACTCATATCCTGAGATTCTAGGTAAGTTAGAAAGACATATTAAATATAATATTTTAATATTTCATGACTTATCATGTCTTAGATGGCTGTAAGATTGCCGGATAATTAAGACATTTAAACTCTTAAACAATCGAAGAGATTTTTTATTTTAAACACCAGGCGGTTTTATAATGTTGGTTTTTCCAAAGTGTTAGAACCTTCTGAAAGTGACCTTTAAATTCTAATATTTAAAGATAATTTAACTTTGCAAAGAAAAGGAGGCTTCTCAGAGAAATGGCTGATTTCAGGAGTATAGGTTAGGGTCAGTGCTAAATAAAACAATGGGGTCACATAACAAGGACACAGGGATCCTATTGGAGGCATTCTCACTGGCCAACTTGGAACCAATAGAGCACAAAAATATAAAGTATAGTAATAGTTTGTAAATCACTGAAAAACTAGGAATTGATAGGTCTATAAATAGATGAGAAAGAGAGATTCCTCTTTATAGTAAAATACTGAGGGCTGACTAGTATTAATATATAGAGAGACCTGGAGTTGAAAAATCATCATGATAAAGATTATATTAGGCAAGGATCATGTATGGATGCTAAATCTAGGGGAGGATTTTGATGAGGAACAGGGTATTTGATTAACTTCAAGTGTTAGACTGCTTATTAAATTGCAATAAAGAAAAAAAGTCTACTATTTATGTAGTGGAGAAATCAGGTAACATCTTGACCAGATGATAAAAGTTTATGCAATGAATGAAGAACAGATAGATCTGGTATTTCTCCAGATGTGATTTTCTGCTCAAGAATGTATAACTTCAAATTAATCACATCAGACAAACACAAAATGAGGAATTTTTTTATTAAAAGAAAGGAAGGAAGATGGTGTCCTTTAAAAAATGTTAATGTCAGCTTGGGCGCCGTGGTTCATGCCTATAATCTCAGCACTTTGGGAGGCCGAGACGGGTGGATCACTTGAGGTCAGGAGTTTGAGACCAGCCTGGCCAACGTGGCAAAATCCCATCTCTGCTAAAAATACAAAAATTAGCTGGGTGTGGTGGTGGGCGCCTGTAATCTCAGCTGCTTGGGAGGCTGAGGCATGAGAATTGCTTGAACCCGGGAGGCGGACATTGCAGTAAGCCAAGATCACGCCACTGCACTCCAGTTGGGTGACATAGTAAGACTCTGTCTCAAAAAAAAAAAAAAAAAAAAAGTTAATGTCTCAAAGACAAAGAGGCTGTTGAAATATTCCATGTTAAAAGAGACTAAAGAGATATGACCACTAAATATAATGCCTGACCCTAAACTGGGTCCTGTACTAGAGGAGAAAAAATAAATACTATAAAAGACTGATAAAATTGGAATATGGATGGTAGAGTAGGTAAAAGTGTTGTAATGTAAATTTATGCATTAAGGTATGCATTAAGTGGATTTCTTAGGATTTACATACTGAAATATTTAGGGGTAAAGGGCCATGATTTCAAATGGTGAGGAAAAAAATGTGTGTGTGTGTGTGTGTGTGTGTGTGTGTGTGTGTGTGTAGAGAGACAGAGAGAGAACATGGCTGCAAATAATAAAGCAAATGTTAGCAGTATTAATAGATAAGTCTGGGTAAAAGAAACATTGGTATTCCTTGTACTATTTTCATTTTTGCAACTTTATTTTAATTTGAATTATTTTCAATAAGAAGTTTTTTTAAGGAACCTGAAAACACCTACCTCATTTTGAAATTAAACAAACAAGGCCAGGCTCCATGACTCACGCCTGTAATCCTGGCACAAGTTGGGCAGATTGCTTGAGCCCAGGAGTTCGAGACGAGACTGGCCTACATGATGAGACCTTTTCTCTACAAAAAATGCAAAACTTAGCTGGCTGTGGTGGTGTGTGCCTATAGTCCCAACTAGTTGGGGGGCTGAGGTCGGCGAACAGAGATCGTGCTACTGCACTCCAGTCTGGGTGGCAAAGCGAGAACCTTTAAAAAAAAAACCAAAAACCCCAAAAACAAACAAAACCAACTTCCCAAGGCACAATTTCATAATTTAATAAACTGTAGAAGATCCATTACTTGGAGATATTTGAAAGTATATCACGTGAAGACATGAAGGAGATTCTTTATGAGCACCAAAGTGAACAATATAATGTAATTAGCTCTGGTGCCTATAATTATTTCTCTCTGTGACTGTTTCAACTGATGTAACCAAAGATGTGAGAAAAGAAAGGTAAAGATGAAACAAAATAGTAGTGAGTTTATTGATAATATCCTAATTTATTGTGTCTGTTATTTTGGACTATTCATGTGTACAGTAAGAAAAAAGGACCTAAACTATTGTCTTTCCTTTTAGAACATATGCAGAATTAGAGAAGAAATAACATACATTACTTTCAATGGCCTGAATGACTGAATTTATACTGTTACTCATGAAAATAGTTGCCCGACCTCTGCTGATATATTAACCATTCTGTTGTATCTTGCTTTGAAAGCTCCCTTCTGTCCTGAAGCTTTGTAATTAGATTCATTAATCCTCTAATCTACTCTAATTTTACCAGCTCACAGAAATCTCCAGCAGCCTACTCTATCAATGCCTTTTTTACTTATTTTTTTCTCTCATCTTTGATTGGATGATAAAGTTCCTCTTATGAACTGTTTAATCAGGAGGAATCTTGACACATTCAGACACTTTAAAATGCTCGACTAAGCAAGTCACACCACCAGGTGAAATCTCTTACTATAGTGGACCTGGTCTATACTAAAATTTGTCATATTTTATGACCTTATTAATATTAATATGCTTGTATCAAATTGTGAAAAGCGATAGGCCATATATAAATGAATAAAACTAAATAGTTTTTTTCAATGACTTATTTATACTTTCAGAATTGTTCCAGAGTGTTAGAATTACTATATAATCTGTTAAGCCCTAATTACTTATGCTTCTAAGACACCATGATTTCGGGCTTTGAGAGTTCTCTTGAATACTCTACATCCTGTTCTCTTCATGAAATCAAAGAAAAACATTACTAATGGCAAAATTTCAAAAATGGCCATTAAAGGTTTCTCTTTATTGTCACTCAAATGACACTGCATAAGCAGTGATTACTAAATTGGTCTATCTTTATGCCCATTGATTAATTTTGTCATATAAAGCCTGAAACCTGAAATCAAATTATGCCCATTAGACCTCCCAATTATTACCAGGAACTGGAAAAAAAAAAACAAATAAGCCCAGCCAAATGCCAGATAGCTATGTGATAATAAATGTATATGAGGAAAAAAGGATGGGTACTAAGTTTTCTAAAAGCTGTCTTGGGCTAGGCACTATGTATCTAGTATCACGGTTTCAAAAGAGAAATGTACAGACTCCTTTGTAAAGAAAAAAATATGCTCTCATATCCTCCAGTATTAAATTATTTTTGTTTTGTTTATATATGTACAATTATAAAACAAAATGTTTTATACTTAGAGCTCTTACAGAATTATAAACTCATAATAAGTTATAATTTTAATAACGAGAAAAGTATAAAACCAATAGGAGTTACACCTTACTAGGAAGTTCTTCCTTACTAGGAAGGCAGAAATCATTACTGAAACTAAATTGCTTTCTCAAAGTGAGTATGAAACAGGTTTCTTTGAGGCTTAGTATGCCTGTAAACCACTGTGTGATAATTATTCTCCCATCATTTTTCTTTATTCCAACTATTGGAAACCTTCATTTCTATAACATTATGACTTTGTTGAGCCTTCACTTGACACAAAAACATTCTTTATGTAAGTATTTCTCTGTTTCTCATTTGGCTATGACAATTAAAGTAGTAATATTTGGGGACAGGGTCACCCAGAACGCAAATGCCAAAGCAGACACTGACACTACGTAGCAGTATTTTGTTGTAACATGTTCACATTATGTTTGTTTTTATCAGAATATATTCATGTTCATTTTTTGAAAGATTGTCATCAAGATTTAAATCTATATGAAATAAGAAATTATCAAAAGGAGGATTTGATAGACTTCTAGGATGAATGACACTGTATTATCAGATCTAATCTTGCAGATGAGGGGATTGAGGTCTAGAAAATTTAGTAACTTGCATCAAGTCACGCAGTGAGAAAGCACCTTTAATCCCGTGCTTTTCTGGCTCCAAACATCATGCTCTTTCTGTTAAAACAACTTGCCTAAACTAAAAGTTTAGGAGCTCAACTGAGTGTAGGCTGAGGGTTTCAGTGTTATAACTTCATCCCCTGCACCTCATCAGAACCTTCAGAGGCAGTGGCTACAGAAGGATGGTAGTTGTAGGAATGGTAACAGTCAGGTTGCATGATATATTTAGTGTGACAATCTGAAAACGTTTATTGTACAAATTATTTATTTATTTATTTATTTATTTATTTATTTATTTATTTATTTTGAGATGGAGTCTCACTCTGTAGCCCAGGCTGGAATGCAATGGCACGATCTTGGCTCACCGCAACCTCCGCCTCCTGGGTTCAAGCAGTTCTTCTGTCTCATTCTCCCGAGTAGCTGGGATTACAGGCGTCTGCCACAACGCCCGGCCAATTTTTGTATTTGTAGTAGAGACAGGGTTTTGCCACATTGGCCAGGCTGGTCTCATACTCCTGACCTCAGGTGATCCGCCCGCCTTGGCCTCCCAAAGTGCTGGGATTACAGGTGTGAGCCACCGTGTACAAAATAATATAATTGTACAAATTATATTATTTGTTTATTTATTTACTTTAATCTCCTATGTTATATAGGTATTCTAAGGCATAATAATGCTATGGTATTTAAGTTCACTGTTGTTTCAATTCACTGAATAGTCTTTCATTTGTGGTAGTATATAGTAATCTCCCCCCACTTGCTTTTTCTTTTTTTTGGCCAGAAGATTAACCAACACACGTCACTCTGGAAATTTTCAGAGTGACCTATGAAAATCCACATGAGGTGCACATCAAACGAGTTATTGATGCTCTCCTTCTTTACCACCCTCTGAGACCATAAATGTCACCGCTGTAAAACTGCTGATTATTACCTACTCGGAGAGTAAGAAACTCATTCATGCAATCCGGTGTCTTTTTGTATCCTTTAGACATCAGGCTCATTTGACCCAACCATGAATCTGAAGTTAACAACGACCTTACTGTCAACCTGTCAGACATTATTTAAACTTGTAATTTAAAAGGCACACTGTAAGTATATATAAGGTGTGAAGTCCTAGTCCTGTGCTAGATATGGAATTATAAAATTTTAAAAATGTGATATTAATCACTTAACTACAATAGTTTGATGCTTGAAGAATAAAGGAATAATTAATCTATGAAGTACATTTTATTTCTTATTTTGAATATGTTTTAAATGAAGTGAATATTTGCACTCATGGGTAATTGTATATATAATGTTAGTTTTCTAGCTTTCAAATTAAACTTAAGACAAATAGTGTAGGTTTTGTTTCTTAGCACTTACGCTGATATCAGTAAATGTTGATTATTATAATTCTGCCTTATATTTTGAACCAAAGAATGACTCTCTACTCATGGAATTTCAGGTACCACAGAAGACCAACATGAGATAATTTTAAAATTGTGTAATTTCCAAATGACTAACATATAAATTGGCTTGCATTATTGTTCTTCTTTCCATAGCAAATACAGTGAAGTCATCTTTGTTTTTCAATAATCATTTTGTGCTTATCTTTGGCAAAAAATAAACAGTCAATACTTGTTAAGATGTTGATTAAAGAAGTTAATACTCGACTGGGTGCGGTGGCTCATGCCTGTATTCCCAGGATTTTGGGAGGCTGAGGCGAGTGGATCACTTGAGGTCAGGAGTTTGAGACCAACCTGGCCAATATGGTGAAACCCCATCTCTACTAAAAATACAAAAATTAGTTGGATGTGGTGGCAGGCACCTATAATTCCAGCTACTCAGGAGGCTGAGGCAGGAGAATTGCTTGGACCTGGGAGGCAGAGGTTACAGTGAGTCAAGGTCAGGCCACTGCACTCTGGCCTGGGTGTCAGAGTGAGACTCCATCTCAAAAACAACCAACCAACCAAAAAAGAAGTTAATAATTAAGGTATTGTATCATAGGTCCTCATATCTCCTGTGCTTGGTAGTATAAATTAACATAATATTTCTGCATTTGTTGTTAATGTAAATCAACAGTGTTAAACATTTTTCATACTTACCTTTGATCTGTCAGGTACACTTCCAGAAATTCCTTATAAGGGCACAAACAAATGTATCATCAAAGATTTGTGTACAAGGATATTGCCATACTATTTATTATAGATAAAAATCAGGTGCAACTTAAATACCTGATAAAGGGGAATGTTTAAATATACATTTTGAAATATATGAAAAATAAGATAGATGTACTCATCACCCAACTTTAAAAGGAACATTTTTTTAAAATGAAAAATGTGAGATATTATCAATGTTAGACATGACATAATAATATATAGCCTGGAATTCAATTAGAAGAAAAACATATTTAAGATGTTGTTGAGAAATCATTGGTATTCTTTGTGGAGGACTCATAATTCTGGTAGAATTATAGCTTATTTAGTAAATTACATAGTCCATATTGTTAAAATGTTCAATAATAGGCTGGAGGGATTCTGATAAAATTTAGTTGCCATAAGCAGCTTATCTTATCTCTAACCATAGAAGACATCACTGCTTCTTAATTCTTAGTCCCTTCTCCAGTGCTCAGCCAAAATAAGCAGTGGTAAATTGTAATGACCACATTGAACCTTACATTTGGTCAGCGCTTTTACTTTATGAGACACTTCACATAATGTATTTCTCATGTTAATTTAAAATTCCTACAATTGCTTCATCTCATGTATTATAAAATTGGCTGTATTTGCCCCTTTCTTTGTAAAATACTCTGTAATCTGAGATAAGATCATGCCACAGCAAAGGAATTACAAGCATCTTTCTATCCTCATGCTTTAAAAATTTATTGGAAATCAGAATTCATTGATCTTCATATAGAGAGATTCAAAATGTAAATAATTAAAAAAATTAAAATAGAAATAACAATAAATAAAATTAAAATGATAATAATTTTACTAAGTGGTACTATGAATCGGTCCTCTGCTAAGCCCTTTATATGTAACAATTGATTTCATACTAATATAATCTCACTTCACAGTGGAGAAAACTGAAGTTCAAAGGAGATTACCCAAGATCGCAATCACCCAGTTAAAAAATTGCAAAGCTGAAGTCCAAACTTGGGTCTCTCTGAGTTTAGTTTGCAGTCATTGTTGTCCGAATATTTGTTAGTGTTTATTTTATGCTACTGTGCAATGGAGTGATTCTACATTTGTGAATAAAAAATTCATACAGTCTGTACTACTGGAATTTCTATTCTAAAGGGGAAAGATAGGCAATAAACAAGTAAACAAATACGTATTTGCTAATTGTGATAAATTCTGTACAGGAGAAATCAAGATACAATGTGCTATGATCTGAATATATGTCCCTCCCTGCCCCTGAAATTCATATCTTGAAACCCAGTCTCCAAGGTGATGGTATGAAGAGGTGGGGACTTGAGGAAGTGAATAGTGAGGGCAGAGCCTTCATGAATGGTATGAGTGACCTTATAAAAGACGCCTGAGGGAGGTTGTTAGCCCCTTTTGCCCTTCTACTGTGTGAAGATGCAGCAAGAAGGTATCATCTATGATGTGGAAAACCCTTATCAGACACCACATCTGCTGCTCCCTTGATCTTCTTCCCTGCCTCTAGAACTGTGAGCAATAAATTCCCGATGCTTATAAATTACCCAGTCTAAGGTATTTTGTTGTAGCAAGCTTAATGGACTGAAACAGACAATGGTATCAAGAAGTGGGGTGTTGCCATATAACAAATACTTAAAAAACGTGGAAGCAACTTTGGAACTTAGTTATGGGTAGAGGTTGGAAGTTTTGTAGTACACAGCTGTGAAAGGAGGCTTAAGGACAATTCTGTCAAGTGCTCAGGAGAAAAGGAGAGATGTAGAAAAAGCCTAAGTCTTCTTAGAGATTACTTAAGTGGTTATGAGCAGAATATTGGTACAAATATGGATAAAGTAGGTCATCTTAATGAGGTCTCCTATAGAAATGAGGAATATGTTATTGGAAACTAGAGGAAAGATTATCTTTGTTATAAATTGACAAAGAACTTGGCTGAATTGTGTTTATGTTCTACTGCTTTGTGGAAGATGGAACTTCTGAGTGATGAAATAGGATATTGGGCAGAAGAAATATCCAAGAAAAGTGTTGAGGATGTGGCATGATTTCTCTTGTGGCATGGTTTCTCTTGACTGCGTATAGTAAAATGTGTGGGAGAGAAATGAATTAAAGATGGAATTTATAATCAAAAAGGAAGCAGAATTTGAAGACTTGGAAAATGCTCAGCCTGGCTATATAGTAAAGAATGAAAAATGTTTGGGGAGAACACTAAGGGTGTGGCCAATCAAACGTTTGATAAGGAGATTAGTATGGGTAGAAGGAAGTCAGATGCTATTCATCAAGACAATGAAAGAATGACCCTAAAGGCATTTCAGTAATCTTTGGGGTTGCCCCACCCATCACAGGGTCAGAATGCCGGGGCTTTGGAGGTGGAACGTTTCAAGGCTCTACTCCCTGAGTTCTGATGCAGTGCTCCTTCACGGATTTAGTTGTGGCTCAGGCTGCCTCTCCAAAATGAATGGGTGGTAGATCACGCTGGTGTTCATGCAGTACCATCTTCATGACTGCAGAGAGCATGAACTGTGGTGGCATGGGTACCTCCAACTAGATTTCTAAGGATGCCCCAGAGAGTCTTGGATCTCAGGCAGAGAATTGTTATGAGGGGATTCATCACAGAGGGCCCTCACTACAACAATGCCTAGTGGAGCTTTGGAGAGAGTCTCCACTAGGGCAATGACCAGTGGAGCTGTGGGGGTAGGAATGCCCCCAACACCCCAGAGCAGTAGAGGAACCAAAGTGCTTCAGCGTGGGAGAGCCACAGGCACATGATACAATTGGTGAGAGCTGCAGTGTGGACTTCACCAAGCAAAACCATGAGCGTAGGATTGCCTGGAGCCTTGGGGGCCCAATCCCTATCACAGTATGTCTGGAAGGTGAGTCATGGAGTCAAAGATGGTTCTCCAGTCTTAAGATTCAATATTGTTTGCCCTGTTGGGTTTTGAACTTGGGACCAGCTACCCCTTTCTTCCTTCTCATTTCTCTCTTTTGATTTGGGAACATCAATCCTATGCCTGTCCCACCATTGTATTTTGGAAGTTTATAACTTGTTTTATTTCACAACTAGAGAGCAGTTTGCCTCAGGATGAGTCAAACCTTGAGTCTCACCAATATTTGATGACTTTAGACTTTCGAGTTGATATTGGGTTGAGTTGAGACTTTTGGGACTATTGGGATGGAATGTATGTATTTTGTATGTGAGAAGGATGTGAATTTTGTGGGGTCAGAGCCAAAAGTCTATGTTCTGGATATATGTGTCCTCCCAAAATTTATATGTTAAAACCTAACCCTCAAGGGGATGATATTAAGATGTTGAGCCTTTGAGAGGTGACTAGGTCCTGAAGGCTTAGTCTTCATGAATGGAAGTAGTGTCCTTATAAAACAGATCCAAAAGAGCTTATTTTCTCCTTTCACCGTATGAGACCACAGCAAACAATTGCCATTTAGGAAGTGGACTCTCACCAGACATAGAATCTGCTGGTGCCTTGACCATGGACTTCCCAGCCTCCAGGACTGTGAGAAATAAATTTTGTTATTTATAAATTACCCTGTCTAAGGTATTTTGTTATAGCAGACTGAATGGACTAAGATACATGAAAGAGAACATACTTAGATATGGTGGTCAGGAATAGAGGGCATACTTAGATATGGTGGTCAGGAAAGACCTCTCTTAGGAGTGACACTTAAGCAAGTATCTGAAAGACGAGGCATCACCTGTGAAGGGCAATGAGAAGACAACTCCAGGTCTGGAAATAGCATATGCCCTGTGGCAGGAGGAGGGAATCCCTTTTGGGGAGGCAAAAATGAAGTATGGAGTGAGGTTGAAGATCAAGAAAGTGCCAGGTCCCCATTCTTAGAAACGCTCTGTGTTTTGTGCAATGCTGTCTTGTCATCATCTTGAAATTCTTAATTTTTGTACAAAGGGACCCAGAATTTTCATTTTACCTAGTGGTCCTTGCAAATTGTATCGGGAGTCTCTTTGTGAGTCATGGGAAACTGGATTTTATTATAAGTATAATGGAATGTCTCCAAAGTGTTTTATGCAGGGATACAACCTGATGGCTTAACATCAATACATAGAAATTAAAATTGAGTTTGACAATCATGACCCAAAATATAAGTATCCAATTTCAAATGAGTACCTTCAGAGTTCAACTGTTCAATTACTTGTATTTCAGGACAGTATGGGGCTCAAATCAGATATTTCACAGGAGTAATATTGAGACTTCTTTTATGGCCAAGTCAGGTAATGACTAATACCTTATCTAAACATTTGTTAGAAATCTTTATCAGTGGATCCAAAGTTGATCTTTGAGGAGAATCTTAGCTTTGCCTGCAGATATGCCTTACTTTCTGTTGAGGTGACAATACCGTTTTGGCTTTTTATTATATTGGAAAATCCAAGAGTTACGGAGTTTCCTTCATTTAGAACTCCTGTGCTCCCGAATTTTTCCAAACACTTCAACCTCAAATTGTGTGTTCCAAAAGCAAAAGTCTAGCTGAAATAATTTTTAAGAAAACTGGTCCGAGGGAGCTGCTAGCTATCTACTCTTCTAGATATACAGAAGTCTGTTTTTAGCATTATGATATACTACCATGCTTGAATTATATTAATGTGATTCATTTTCCACATTCCATAAATGCTAATTTGAAAATAACATTAATTCCTCACAGAATGGCATTTATCAAGTGAGCTTTTACTCTGTATCTATAAAACTATTGTTAGAGATATCATGTGTTACCTGAATTAAGTTTTCTATAACTTTTCTTTAGTTTCTTTTTTTTAAACTTTATGAAGAATTTCTATAGGAAAAGTCTGTGTCTTTCAAAGGATTGCTATGTTTTCTTTTATCAGCAACAAAAATGGTATAATCTGGAGGCTGGGCATAGTGGCTCACACTTGTAATCCCAGCACTTTGGGAGGCTGAGGTGGGTGGATCACCTGAGGTCAGAATTCAAGACCAGTCTGACCAACATGGTGAAACGCTGTCTCTACTAAAATTACAAAAAGAAAAAAAAAATTAGTCGGGCACAGTGATGCATGCCTGTAATCCCAGCACTCGGGAGGCTGAGACAGGAGAATCACTTGAACCTAGGAGATGGAGGTTGCAGTGAGCCAAGATGGTGCCATTGCACTCCAGCCTGGGCAACTGAGCGAGACTCCATCTCAAAAAAAAAAAAAAAAAAAAGGTATAATCCTTCATAGTTTCCATTTTGCTTTGGTTACCTAGAAGCTTGTAGCCAAATTTAATGTTTAATACAATGTTTGCCTTTTTAACTCTCACAATAAAGCTAGCACATTTGCTTTTTTCTGTACTTGACCATTTAAAAATTTTCATTTTGCTGACCTTTTTGTGAGGAAGAGAGAACAAAAAAGAGAGTGAAACGAGAGAATCATTTAGTATATGCCTCATTAGATTGTTTTTGAAACAAAAGAAAATTAACATTTGTAAAGTACATGAGTTATCTCAAGTGCAATTACTGTATTTATAAAGTTACAATTATGTTTATCATTTAGAAAATAATTTTCTAAGAATTCTGTATTTTTGCTTAGTTTACGTTAATTGAGCTTTCCTCAATCAGTAGCCAGAATTTCCACAATTTCAAATCAGAATACTTATAGAACTGTTACTGCATATAGAATTTTATATGTCATAAATCATTATTAGAAAATTATAAGACAAATGGCCAAAATGTAAAATGTTTATATCATATGTATTGGACAAGTGTTTAATATCTTTAATAGTAAAAAACTCTTACAAACCAATGAGAAAAAGCTATACATTCCAGAAGCAAAATGGAAGACATGAGTAGATAATTTAACACACAAAAAAATCTGTGGGCAATACAGTTATGAAAAAAATGTTATATCTCACCAGCAAACAAAGAAATGCCTAAATAAATTTTAAAAATGTTATCCATCAATTTAGGGGCATTTCAGAAGTGATGAGTCATATTCCCAATATGTTTTTGTTTTTTGAGACAGAGTCTCACTTTTATACCCAGGTTGGAGTGCAGTGGCGTGATCTTGGCTCACTGCAACCTCCGCCTTTCAAGTTCAAGCAATTCTCCTGCCTCAGCCTCCCAAGTAGCTGGGATTATGAGTGACTGCCACCACACCCTGCTAATTTTTGTATTTTTTTTTAGTAGAGATGGGATTTTGCCATGTTATCCAGGCTGGCCTCAAAATACTGACCTTGAGTGATCTGCCTGCCTTGGCCTCCCAAAGTGCTGGGATTACAGGCATGAGCCACTACTCCCGGCCTCCAGTATATTTTTAAAGGTAGTGTAGTATAAAGTGCTAGATGTTAATTCCATATGTACTGATATGCATAATCTCTAAGATATATAACTAAATTTAAAAAGCAAGGTGCAGAACCTATACAGCATTGTCAGTGGTATGCTGGTGAAATGGCTGTCTGGAGAAAAAAAAAGTTCTGATTTATAGTATTTTCGTATTTTCTTGGTGTAACTAATTCTACCATGGCCTGTTTTATTACTGACATGCTGTCACTGAAAGTGGAGATGGAAAGAGACATATAAGCAATCGTCATGAGTAAGAACTGACTCCAGCACACTGTTAAATAGTATAATGTATATAGGGAATATATAATGTATATTAGGAATTCAAGAAATAAATATAAAAGTTACTCTTGATTTAACCTTAAAAGGCAAATATATGTATCAAATATTTTGTGTACATATATAATATTTATATAATTATATATAAACACACATGCATGCGTGTGATCCCAATTTTGTTTCAAAGTTATGTACGTGTGTGTGCATGTGTTTAGGAGGGGCGGGAGGAGAAAGCGGGAACACTGTTTGCCAGGTATTGAGGACATGAAAGTTATGTACATGTGTGTGCGTGTGTTTAGGAGGGGCGGGAGGAGAACGCGGGAACACTGTTTCCCTCAATACACTGCCAGGTATTGAGGACATGAAAGTTATGTACGTGTGCGCGCATGTGTTTAGGAGGGGTGGGAGGAGAAAGCAGGGGCATTGTTTGCCAGGTATTGAGGACATGAAAGTTATGTATGTGTGCGCGCATGTGTTTAGGAGGGGTTGGAGGAGAAAGCGGGAACACTGTTTGCCGGGTATTGAGGACATGTAAGTTATATACATGTGTGTGCGTGTGTTTAGCAGGGTGGGAGGAGAAACCGGGGGCATTGTTTGCCAGGTATTGAGTACATGAAAGTTAGGTACGTGTTTGTGCATGTGAGTAGGAGGGGCAGGAGGAGAAAGCAGGGGCATTGTTTACCAGGTATTGACATGAAAGCTATGTACATGTGTGTGCCTGTGTTTAGGAGGAGTGGGAGGAGAAAGCAGGGGCATTGCTTGCCAGGTGTTGAGGACATAAAAGTTATGTACATGTGTGTGCATGTGAGTAGGAGGGGCGGGAGGAGAAAGCAGGGGCATTGTTTGCCAGGTATTGAGGACATGAAAGCTATGTTCGTGTGTGCACATGTGAGTAGGAGGTGTGGGAGGAGAAAGCCGGGGCATTGTTTGCCAGGTATTGAGGACATGAAAGTTATGTACATGTGTGTGCGTGTGTTTAGGAGGGGCAGGAGGAGAAAGCGGAGGCATTGTTTGCCAGGTGTTGAGGAAATGGAAGTGCTACCAACAGAGTCTTCTCTGTGACAATGTAGAAAAGAAAGAAAACCAGTTTATTGTTAAGTAAGTATATCAGAATATGCACACAGGCAGCCTGCTAGAGACTACAAAGTTAGGATGAAATCTCACATAATTTATATGGCAACGCAGAGAAAAGAACAATAATTTTTATCACCTTGTGACAGTCTGTACATCTCATGAGAGCCCTGGGCTAATTCTGGCAGTATGTGTTTACATATGTAGAAGTTATTTGGTCTACAAACTTTCATGTATCTCTTTACTATAAAAATGGAGCAAAGATGGGGTTCAATCCCTACAGACATTTATCTATATTCCAAAGGTTAAAGACTTGGATTCACTGTAAGGGAAAATAATTTGTCTTTACTCTTGCACAGCTGTAAATGAGGACTGAAACAAAGGATTAAATGAGGATTAAAACAATTTTTTTAAAGTGGTTGTTAGATGACAGGTTTTACTTTTTTTATGTACAATAAATTATTTTTTATTATACTTTAAGTTCTAGGGTACGTGTGCATAACGTGCAGGTTTGTTACATATGTATACTTGTGCCATGTTGGTGTGCTGCACCCATCAACTCGTCAGCACCCATCAATTCATCATTTATCAGGTATTACTCCCAATGCAATCCCTTCCCCCTCCCCCCTCCCCATGATAGGCCCCAATGTGTGATGTTCCCCTTCCCGAGTCCAAGTGAT
>NW_016806624.1:953098-967445 GCF_001698545.2 Rhinopithecus bieti
CTGTTTGGTTAAAGCGCAGTATTGGGGTGGGCATTACCCGATTTTCCAAGTGTTGTGTGTCTAAGTTATCCTGGCTGGGAAAAGGGATTCCCTTCCCCCTTGTGCTTCCCAGGTGAGGCAATGCCTCGCCCTGCTTCAGCTCTCGCTGGTCGGGCTGCAGCAGCTGACCAGCACCAATTGTCCGGCACTCCCCAGTGAGATGACCCCAGTACCTCAGTTGAAAATGCAGAAATCACCGGTCTTCTGTGTCGCTTGCGCTGGGAGTTGGAGACTGGAGCTTTTCCTATTCGGCCATCTTCGATGACTGGTTTTATTTTTAAATGATTACCTGTGTTTTCCAGGTATTTCTAATGAACACATATATCTTATAATTAGGAAAAAATGTTATTAAAAACAGATTTTGAAGACTTGATTTTACAGTAAGATCATGACTTTTTTTATTCTCTTGAGATTCCTTTTTAAAATCTCCAATTGTTTTATTGTTAATCAATGTATGCAGAAGTTCGTTACTATGTTCTCTTTTCTGTTCTGGAGAATACAGGAAGAAGCACAGAGAA
Source organism: Rhinopithecus bieti (assembly GCF_001698545.2). NCBI lineage: Eukaryota > Metazoa > Chordata > Mammalia > Primates > Cercopithecidae > Rhinopithecus > Rhinopithecus bieti. Next base: position 953,656 of record NW_016806624.1, read on the forward strand.
TGACCTTGACTTCAAGAGTTTATAATATATTCAGCATTAGAAGCTTAATTTATATGGAATAGCAGTGAATGATACAAGCAAATGATATATATCCAGGGATTACAGTGTGTAGTATGGTGCTGTAGTAGTTAAACAGAGAAAGAAATCAGGGTATTCTTAAGTTCAAGAAAGATTAGTTAGAAGAAGTAGTTTGGGGTTAGCTTTGGATGTTGCTTCTTTAAGTGGATGAAAATCCCTTTAGATGAGTGTAACATCATAAGACAAGACAGGGAGGCAAAAGTGAAACTGGAGGAGTTTTTAAGGGAATTATATAATTTCACGCACATTGAGAGGAGTGAAGAAAGCAGTGTATATAGAATGGATTCCTTTGATGGGGAGAGCCTGGAAGTCAAAGGCCAATTCAGAGACTTTTGAGAACAAATGAAACTCAAAGGACTAAACTGAATTAGTACCATGAGAATAAAGAGAAATATTGATAGGCATTGATGGTTGATTGGATATTGGGAGAAGATAGAGAAGGATAAGTTAAGATTATTCCAAGAGGTATGGGAGAAGAATGAAAGGAAAGAAAAATCTGTAGGATAAAATAATGCTTTTTATATTTGAAGCAACAGTTCTGCATCTGATTTGAAATGTCCATTTGTCAGATGCTGTATGGATTGGATTGTATCCCCCCCAAAAGATATGGTGAAGTCCTAACTCCCAGTCCCTCAGAATGTGACCTTATGTGGAAATAGGGTCCTTGCAGAGGTAAGTAGTTAAGATTACTGCAGTATAGTAGACCCTTACTCTGATGTGGCTGGTGTCCTTATAAGAAGAAAAGAGATACAGAGACAGAGATATACATGGAAAATATGGCCACATGATGGTAGAATCAGATATTGGAATGATGCATGTCAAGGAATACCAATGATTGCACACAAAAAACAGTAGCCAGAAAAGGCAAGGAAGGACTCTCCCCTTCAGGTTTCAGAGAGAATATGGCCTTGCTGATACCTTCATTTCAAACTTCTACCCTCCAGAAATTGTGACATGATAAATTTGTGTTATTTTAAGCTAGCCAATTTTTGGTACTTTGTTAATGGCTGCCATGAGAAGCTACAGATGCTGGTACTATTCTTTCATTCTTCTTTCTTGCCATCCCTCCCACCCACTGAAACTTTCTCCCTGGAAAAAATTTATAAACACAAAATAAAGCAAAAAACTATACAAAACACAAATGAAGTACATAGAATCAAAATTAGAGTGAACAATGTGTTAACATTTTTTATTATTTTGTATCTACTAGTATTTTATTCTCTTTATCATTCTTAAATGGGATTTTAAAAGGGCTAAATCATCTCTCTGGATTGTGCAGGGATAGCTCATTGGAGTGTGTGCTCTGCATCTCCTTTTAGGAGGTATTTAAAGATAGTAATGTCTCTCCAGCTTGTTTGGCAATCTAGAATTCCATTGCTTAACTTTTTATTCAAGAATATCAGATGTTAGAATGAAGCGACAACTTAGCCATGTGGAAATGGGAAGAATATGGGGATCACAAAGTAAGCAAGGCAATATGGGTCATAGAGCACGTGGGCAAAGGCATATGCTTGAATGCCTTGAGGACCCACTGTAGTAAGAGGAAATGTAAAAAAGGAGAGAGAAGGAAGTGCTTGTCTCTGTCACGCCCACCAAAAATTTCTCACCTGAGCATTTGTATTAATGTTGTCTTTACTGATTTTCTAAAATTTTTAGTGATTGAAATGAGATCAGAGTCATATTCCATTCCAGACACTGTTCCCTTTTGTCTTAATCTGCTTTTCTTGTTGGGTATATTTATATATATATGTCTTCCATGAATTAGGGGGGATACTCTCACCCCTTTTTCAACTGTTAAATCAACAACTTTTAGAGATTGGTCAATTAGGTTACCAAATATTTTACATGACTTGGAAACCAAATATTTTACATAATTTGCAAAGTAAAGCTGTTTTGTTAATTATTTTTTTAGCTTTTTAATTTTTTTGAGACAGGGTCTCACTCTGTATTCTGGGCTGGAGTGCAGTGCTATGGTGGTTTATGGCTCACTGCAGCCTCTACCTCCCAGGCTCAAGTAATCCTCCCACATCAGCCTCCTGAGTAGCTGAGGACACATGCACATGTCACCATGCCTGGCTAATTTTTGTGTTTTTTGTGGAGACAAGGTTTTGTCACATTGCTCAGAATGGTCTCGAATTCCTGAGGCCAATTGATCCACCTGCCTTGGCCTCCCAAAGTTTTGGGATTACAGGCGTGAGCCACCTCATGCTTCTGCCTGAGAGTATTTCCATTAACTATTTTAGCTTTATGTCTCTTTAGTAGAGGAAGGCACAGAAAAAAGCATTGAAAAGCAAAGTGAGGGACACTTTGAAGCAACAAATGGTAAGCCATTCAAGACCAATAAATTGTCAGGCCAATTGAGTTGGTTTTGCATTTTAAAGGCAAGTATGCTTTGAATAGCATCAGGATCCAAAAGAAATGCTGTTGCTGGTGAAATAATTTAAATAAGCAAAAGGAGTTTCTGTTCTTAAATGTAGAGAGACAGATTGATTTCTGATAACCATCTTGCTACAGGGAAATGTGAAATTAGAATAAGAGGGCAAAACAGACATACTAGGACCAACTCATAAAAGTTAAGTAACCTTTAGTCTTATCTTTATTAAATCTTTCCTTTCAAAATATAGCCCTGTAAATCTTCTGAGTTTTGTGACCTCAGTGACAGTAGACTTTTAGCCTTCAATTACTTTGTGAAATAAAATAATGAATTAAAAAAGATAATTTTTTTTGTGGTAAGATATGACATGGTACAATCACAAATAGAATTTTATACGATTGGTCATATATATATGTATGTGTGTGTGTATATGTGTGTGTGTGTATGTGTGTATATATGTATATGTAGTACTGTTTGGTTTATGTCCCACCGTTGCCGGTTTGTTCCCCAGGAAACAAGATTAATATGCAGTAACTTTGTAAGTGGGAACTCTTGGGATTTGCACCTGTAGAGGAAGGGATGGAAGCAAGATTGGACAAAAGGAGAAGTTGGATGCAGTCAGAAGAAAGGCCTCAACCAACTGCATGGGAAGGCTGCTTGGAGTTGTTCCAGGTTGGAGTAAGGAGACTGAGCCTTTGTACCCCAGTATTGACCAGTCATTTGATGCAAATTGCCCCTAGGAGGTAGTGTGATCCTGGGCAAGGTAATCTGTACAATTGAGGGTAATTTCCAGAGAGGACTAGATAGCTGAGAGCTGACAGCAGTTGAGAAATAAATTCTCCAAACTTAATTGTATCTTGGGAAAATCAGATTTAACTTATAAATTTTAGTTTTGCATCTTACTTTTTAGGAATATTACCCATGGTAAGTGCAATATTGTACCCGTATGCGTTCTCAAGGCTCTAGGGTTGGAGTATTAAAGATGATTTTTTCAAGCTCAGGATAAAGAATGCTCTTTTAAGATTAATATAGAAGCTCCACTTGAGACTCCTCCCACGTCCAAAAATATTAAGTTAATTCTGTTTAAGTCACTTATTTGTAACGGCATCCTGTGTATGCCGAATACTAAAGAGGAATAGTGTGTTGTTATTCTATTTTTTAGTTTTTAATTCAATTTGATCATGGGAATATTCATTTCAATACAGCTCCATGATTATCTCTGTAATATTTTGAAGGATTCTGATGTAATGCATAATTCTTGATTCCCTTGTCCTGTCTCATAAAATAACTGGCTTTTATTTAAAAAGTCTCCCGGCTCCCCCAACCATTCTTTTTCTTGGAATGAGAGCTCAGAAAGCACAGTCTGTCTTGGTTGTTATCCATGCGTCCTTGCCTCTTGGATAGACTGCTAACATTTATTTTCTTTTGGCCTTTCCCTGAAAGTCATCCAGAAGCAACAGTATTTATAGAACAGGGCAGCTCTACTACTGAACATGGCAGGGGGTGGGGGTGGGAGGGTATCCTCTGGAGCGTGTATTTACTGCAAGAACAGCAGTCAGATGGATTGAATTTAGATTTTATTGATTTAATACTTAGAATAATCTGAACTTTGTGAACAGTTAGTAAGAATCTGGGGTCAGCAAGATGACAGCTTTAGGAACATTGATTTTTATGAAACTAGATTATAATGAACACACTAATTATGTGATGGTCCCACACATCTTGTGTTGCAGAATTAGAATTTTTGGAGTGAAAATGTACAAGGCTGAGAAAATCAGTAATAGTTTAAGCACCATTTTACTCAGCTACCAGGGGCATTGTGACTAACTTCTTGGTTCAAGTATTTCTGGTCTTGGTTGGATTCAAATATCATTGGTAGATTTTGGCAGAATTCTGTATTAAATATTTTCTTCTCCTTCCCATTGTCCTTTTTCTTTGACTATTTTAAGACATAATCAGAATGAAAATGTTATAGATAGTACTTTTATAAGACCTGCCAACATTTTTTTACCATCACCATTGGTAAATAACTTAAAATATTTGATATAGGATTCTCTGAACCATAATTTTTACTTCTACCTTTATCTAAAACTAAAGTTATTGCATTCCTTTGTCCCTTAGGAGGTTGCATTTATCAGGTTAGGCGTGTTTTCTTCAGGTTAGTTTTAGAAACAAGTTTCTGTGAGATCTGATGCAATGATTGGTTTTAAACCCAGAACAAATGGATTTTGTTTTGGAGTTTTATTCAATGACTTTGTGCTGATGGTACCAAAAGAGATGTGTTTTGTTTTATTTAATGATTATAAAGTTCAAAAACAGAACCAGAAACTTATCTCTTAGCATTTGATTATATAGAATTGCTCATTTCCTGGAACTACAGATGTATTAAATCTGTAAAGTGCCAAAAAGCGTGTACTCAAGTGAAACAATTAGCAGGCAAAGACACATTTTACTTTGTAAAATAAGAGCTTATATAGGATGTTTTATAGTTTGTATTCGAGCTAATTTTACATAAAAATATGACCATCTATAATAAAAGCTATCCTAAATAGGGTCCTTATAACAGCATTCTTAGTCCCTTAAAATTCTGTTCCAAATAATTTATTTAATATTGCTTTATTCAGTTAAATTTTTTTTTTTTTTCTTTTGAGATTGAGTCTCGCTCTGTTGCCCAGGCTGGAGTGCAATGGCGTGATCTCGGCTCTCTGCAACCTCCGCCTCCCGGGTTCAAGTGATTCTCTTGCCTCAGCCTCCTGAGTAGCTGAGATTACAGGCATGTGCCACCACGCCTGGCTAATTTTTTGATTTTTAGTAGAGATGGGGTTTCACCATGTTGGACAAGCTGATCTCAAACTCCTGACCTCAGGTGATATGCCTGCCTTGGCCTCCCAAAGTGCTTGGATTACAGGTGTGAGCCATTGCACCCAGTCTGTTCAGTTAATATTGAGAAGAATTTTCTAAGTTTGCCCACTTGCAAAATCATATGTGAATACTATGCTTCAGCTTATGAACACTTTGGTTTTTTGTTACTTGATTAGCATAATTCTATGGAATTATTAAGACGTATTATTGTCCCTAATCTTGGTATTGTCCCTATACTCCAGATAAGTGATCTGGAGTATATAATTAACAAATGGTAGATCTCCTGATTCCAGTGGTCTTTCTGCCACATCATACTATTTACTGTGGATGATCAGTTGTTTTGGTTTCAGTACAAGTTAAGTAGTTCCTCTCTGCCTCAGCCTTGAGCAAGCAAAACCTCTTTTAAAAGGACAGAAATAGGTGGTGTTAGGTTATAAATGATGCAGATCTTCATCAGGCTGGCAAGATCTATAACCTCGAAAGTTTATCTGATTTGAGCATCATATCTACAATAAGTAGCCTGTAAGAAATTAAATCAGGCAGGCCTGGTGCGGTGACTCACGCCTGTAATCCCAGCACTTTGAGGGGCCAAGGCCGGATCACGAGGTCAGGAGATCGAGACCATCCTGGCTAACACGGTGAAACCCCGTCTCTACTAAAAATACAAAAAAATTAGCCGGGCGCCATGGTGGGCGCCTGTAATCCCAGCTACTTGGGAGGCTGAGGCAGGAGAATGGTGTGAACCTGGGAGGCGGAGCTTGCAGTGAGCTGAGATCGCGCACCTGCACTCAGCCTGGGCGACAGAGCAAGACTCCGTCTCAAAAAAAAAAAAAAAAAAGAAAAGAAATTCAATCAGGATTCCATAGTCAATAACTTAACAAAAGGCAGCAGGAAAGCTTTAGTGATGATGATGTTACCAGCGCTCTCTGAGTTTCAAAACTCCAGGGGGCATACTCATATTGTATTCTCTATGCTATCCTCTGGAGTTGTGCAACATGATGATACTCCATGATATTTTAAGAATATTGAAAGAGAGTAGTTGTTTAATGAAGAGCTCTGAAGATTGAGATATTTTATTCTAGCTAACTCTGATAATCAGTAAGTCATTTTCCCAGACAGAATCTTTTCGTCTTAGAAGGCTGAGGTCAGCTGTCACAGCTGCAGTTTCTCCAGGGAAAAATAGTCCTTGTTCTTAGCCAAAAGCCTTTCAATCAATATTGGAAGACAGAGCCATATCCTGGAGTCAAATTGAGGGTAGTTATGCCCCCTTCAAACACAGAGTGATTGACTTTTTAGATGGATGAACTGTTTGGCCAGGTGACAGGAGTTCAGGACACTAGAGTCCTTATCAAATCTTCATGTGATTTTTGTGCTTCAGTTTTCTAAATTCAAAATAGATTGTGAAGATCGTTCTCAGTTGGCTCTGAGAATTTTAAGTTATGGCTTAGATCAAGTTAAATATCCTGGGATTATCTTTAAATGATTTATAGTTAGGCACAAGCTTTTCACAACATTAATAACATTTCTATTTGATACAGAAAATCATTCTTTTTGAATAGTTGGTGATTTATTTTATTTGAAATTCTAAATCCCAAAGATAATTTTCTTACCATTAACATTGTGTTGTTTGGCTGGTAGTTTTCCCTAAAGATTATTTAAAAGTCTCTTATTCTTAATTGAATATGTTACACAGCATAGAAGTCCACTAAGCGATGCTTCCAAAAATTATTTGCATTTAGTGGATTATGCATAACCCCATTTTAGAGCTGATGAAAGGAGTAAGCTTAAATGCGTTTTCAAGATGTTGAAACACTCATTGCCAAAGAGAAGAATAAATATTGGTCTGAAATGAATTAAAAGTAAACGTTTTATTTGATACCAGAAAGTACCATTTTGGGATGAAAAGGTAAAGGTTTTTCAAATTTATGTTAATGATAAAATTTTCTTTTACTTTTCTAATGCTAATTTTAAAATTTGTCAAGATAGCGTTATTTTCAGTCTATGCTTAAGGGATGTGTAATTTTTGTAGCACAAAAGGGGTGTGAAGCTATTGTTACAATCTTGCTGGTCGTAGATTAAACCATTTTAGTATGTTGTCATATGAACCTAAAAATAGAAAAATAGAAATAACCATATTTGAAGCAGCTTACATTGAAATTGTATCGGTAACATACTATAGTATTTTCAGAGTATTTCCCCCAAAAGGTTGAGTATTAACTATTTTATTTACATGAGAATTATATCTTATCCATGGATTAGTATGTATTCACAGAACTATAGTACAATAATATTTAATACAAACACTACTTAGAATGTAATTTAATATACAATGAATGTGAAACCCTGACAAGCTTCTGCTGTATCTTGGGGTACATCTTTATGAATTTTAGATATTATATGGTACCTTGGAAAAATGCTAATTGTTCTCATTTTACCTTTTGGATTTTGGATAAACTGAGGTTTGTTATATATTCCTGCTATATTTTTTGATGCAGAAATTTAAGAAGCAAATTATTTTATTCAGTGATATTCAAGTTTGCTTTTAAAAAAATTTCTTGACAGAAATAGGATAGCTCTATTTGATTGCATTTATGAATGATTCCTCTACTGGAGTGAAAATTGTAGACTAAGCTCTATTTGTCTCTCACACCACTGAAGGCAGAAATCTTTTCTGAAGTCAGTAAAAGGTTAACAAGGGAAAAGAAAAATATGTGATGGAAAGAATTGAGCCCAGAAATTCTTGCCATTATGGTACTACATCTGAAACATGTAGAGTACTCTTCAAACTCTACTTCCCATTGTTAAATTAATATAGAAATATTTATAGAATATGATTATGAGCAGTGTTTACTTTTCTAGATTTATAATTTGATTTTTAAGGAAACAGTCTCGGAGAAGTACTTAACCTTGGATAATTTTTTGGAGGAAAGATGACAACAGTGAAATGCAATGATGTTTGATTAGTTTGTTTAATAAGTTTAAGTACTTTTCTGTCATGTAGAAGATTTCACCTGCCTTCCTAGTAATGCTGTGAAGTTGAGAGAGCCAATATGGGAAAATTACAGCACAATGAGATGCTTGCCAGATGGTATATATAGCTAGTTACCACTGACTGGGTATCACCAGGACTAGAATTCACATCGCCTGACAGGCTAACTTTTCTCAGCCAACCACAGCCTCATTTTATAATCTGTTGATCACTATGAGGGAAAAGTTTTAATGTTATAGAGATTAGCCCTTTCAAAAATCTACAAGAATGATTCCTTCAGGCACACTACCACTACTTAATACCAAGCAGTTTTCTTGAGTGATAAATTAAAAATTACCATGGTAGGCCGTGTGCAGTGGCTCACGCCTGTAATCCCAGCACTTTGGGAGGCCAAGGTGGGCAGATTACTTGAGCCGAGGAGTTTGAGACCAGCCTGGGCAGCGTGGCTGGTTTTCTCTACAAAAAATACAAAAATTAGCCTGGCGTGATGGCCTATGCCTGTTGTTCCAGCTACTAATGGAGGCTGAAGTGGAAGGATGGCCTGAGCCTGTGAGGTCAAGGCTGCAGTGAGCTGTGATCATGCAACTACACTCCAGCCTGGGTGACAGAGTGAGACCCTGTTTCAAAAAAAAAGAAAAAAATTACCATGGTAAAAATAACTTTCACCCCAAAAGGTAGATACTATATAAGGTGATGCATTGAGTTACTATTTCCTAGCCCAGCTAAGGTACCATTTCTAACCCAACTGATTTAGATCTTTATCCTGGCTTGGATTTGGTGGCACCTCCTAGTCCCTCATGGACTTTTTTTCCACATCAGACGAAACCACTGAATGGTTTTGTGTAGTCTGGCAGAATTGTTAGTTGCAGTGGTGTAGAAGCGGAAACAATTTGGGAGTTGTAGGTTGAAACTGAGGTGCCTGGTTCTATGAAGTGGTATTGGTACTGAACTTTGAGTACCAGATTTATGTATATATTTAAAACATTTTTTTAAAGGTGGATAGTAGTGGTGGCTATTTGAGTGTCTTTGGAATACTGAGACATTCAGCATAATTGTACATCTTATAAAGTGGAATTTTGGAGCAGGATGGGTTGTAAATTCACTGTAAATTTAGAATCCAAACAAAACTCATTTTATGTTTGTCTAAACTATTTTAAACCATTTTGATCTTACTAAAATTTCTTTCTGTAGTCTGTATTTTGTGTTTAAGGCTAGCTTTTCTTTTCACTATGGGATTCATATTCAGTTGGCCTGCTAAATCACTTCCATACTGGTCCTAAGAGAGGTTCATGCTACTCTGTTACGTTAAATCCATCATAATCTTTATTTACAAATAATATTGAGGATCCACAATTACAATTACAAATATTGAGGATTCCCTAAGTTCTTAGGAGACCTGACATGATAAAGAGAAGGTATGATCAATGCCTGCCAGAAGCCCATGTTATAGGGCATTAGACCAGCATGGTAAACTATTTTAAAAAATCAGTAAAAAGTTTTATAAGATACACAGCAGTAAGCAACTTACATGAGGTAGATAAGTTTGAAGTTGTTTTAAGAACATATTTTGCTTCTTTTGAACTCTTATAACATTCACTCTTTTTCTTAGGTGTCTGGTTAAAGAATCAGATCACATTGCTTTGTAGTGGTCAGTTCCCAATGTGTGAATGAAGTAAGAAAAATGATCTTGAATTTTGGATTACAAATACAATATTGTCTTCAATCTACAATTTCATTAATTTTTTATACAGTTACATACATTTTCTACTTTTTTTTTTTTTACAAGGAATTATAACACGTTGACTTGTTTCTTGTCTTTTCCTCAGCTCTATTAAGGTATAATCAACAAATAAAAATAGTATATATGTACTGTGTACAATGCAATGTATTGCTATATATGTACATTGTGACATGATTACATCAAGCTATTTAACATATGCTTTACCTCACATACTGATATGGTTTGGATCTGTATTCCCGCCCAAATCTCATGTTCAATTGTTGGAGGTGGGGCAGCTGGTGGATTATTGGATCTTGGGGGTGATCTCTTATGGTTTAACACAATTCTCCTAGCATTGTTCTCTTGATAGAGTTCTCAGGAGATCTAGTTGTTTAAAAGTGTGTAGCAGCTCCTACTTCCCTCTCTTCCTCCTGCTCTGGCCATCTGAAGTGACTCACTCTCCCTTTGCTTTCTGCGATGATTGTACGTTGCCTGAGGCCTCCTCAGAAGCCGAACAGATGGCCAACATCATATTCCTGTACCACCTGTGGAACATAAGCCAATTCAACCTCTTTTCTTTGTAAATTACCCAGTCTCAGGTATTTCTTTATAGTAGTGAAAGAGCAGACTGATATACATGCATACAGTTATTTGTGGTAGAGAACACTGAAAATATACTCTCTTAGCAATTTTTAAGTATACATTATTATCAACTATAGTCACCATGCTGTAAAATAGATCTCGAAGCCGGGCATGGTGGCTCATGCCTGTAATCCCAGCACTTTGGGAGGCCGAGGCAGGTGGATCACCTGAGGTCAGGAGTTTGAGACCAGCCTGACCAACATGGAGAAACCCTGTCTCTACTAAAAATACAAAATTAGCCGGGCATGGTGGCACATGCCTGTAATCCCAGCTACTAGGGAGGCTGAGACAGGAGATTCGCTTGAACCTGGGAGGTGGAGGTTGCAGTGAGCCGAGATCGTGCCATTGCACTCCAGCCTGGGCAACAAGAGCGAAACTCCGTCTCAAAAAAAAAAAAAATAGATCTCGAAAATGTATTTATCCTAACTGAAACTTTACATCCTTTAATCAACAACTTCCCCCTTCACCTCTCCCTACCCTGTGATAACCAGTATTCAACTCTACCATGAGTTTCACTTTTTTTTTTTAGATTCTACATGAATCAGTATTTGTCTCTCTGTGCCTGGCTTATTTCACTCAATATAATGTCCTCCAGGTTCATCTGTGTTGTCTTAAATCATAGGATTTCCTTCTGTTTTGAGGCTGAATAGTATTTCACTGTGTCTATGTAGAACGTTTTCATTATCCATTAATCATAGATAGACAATTAGGCTGATTTCATATTTTCACTACTGTGAATAATGCCATAATGAATTGACTTTGGATATATACCTATAAGTGGGATTGCTGGATCCTATGGTAGTTACACTTTTAAAATTTGGAGGGCCCTCCACATTGTTTTCCATAATACTAATTTATATTCTCACTAACTGTGTAGTAGGGCTCCCTTTCTCTGCATCCTCTGTACCACTTATTATCTTTTGCCTATTTGATGACAGCCATTCTAACAGGTATGATATGATTTCTCATTATGGTTTTAATTTGCATGTCCCTGATGATTAGTGATGTTGAATATTCCTTCATATGTTTGTTGGCCAGTGTGTGCTTTGTTTTGAGAAATGTCGTTCATATCATTTGCCCACTTTTTGTTCTATGGATCAGGAGATTCTTTGTACATTTTTAATTGGCTGATTGGTTTTCTTGCTATTGAATTGTTGGAGTTGCTTATATATTTTGGCCATTAACCCCGATGAAATGTGTGGTTTACAAATATTTTCTCCTATTCTGTAAGTTGTCTATTCACTCTGCTAATTGTTTCCTTTGCTATGCAGAAGCTTTTTCTTTTCTTTTTTTTTTTTTTTTTTTTTACTTTGTTAATTTTTTTCTTTTTTCTTCCGAAACTTTTTTTTTTTTTTTTTTTTTTTTTTTTTTTTTTTTTTGAGATAGAGTTTTGCTTTTGTTGCCCAGGCTGGAGTGCAATGGCTTGATCTTGGCTCACCACAACCTCTGCCTCCTGGGTTCAAGCAATTCTCCTGCCTCCGAGTGATTCTCCTGCCTCAGCCTCCCGAGTAGCTAGGATTACAAGCATGGGCCGCCATGCCCGGGTAATTCTTTTTGTATTTTTAGTAGAGACGGGGTTTCTCCATGTTAGTCAGACTGGTCTTGAACTCCTGACCTCAGGTGATCCGCCTGCCTTGGCCTCCCAAGGTTCTGGGATTACAGGTGTGAGCCACCATGCCCGGCTGCAGCAACTTTTTCATTTGATACTGTCCCATGGTCTGTTTTTGCTTTTTAAATCTGTGCTTTTGAAGTCATATCCAGAAAATCATTGCCCAGACCAATGTTGTGGTTTTTCTCCTATGTTTTTTTTCCAGTAGTCTTACGGTTGCAGATCTTATGTTTAAGCCTTTAATCCATTTTGAGTTGATTTTTGTATATGGTGTGAGTTAAGGGTCCAATTTCATTCTTCTGCATGTGGCTGTCCACTTTTCCCAGTACCATTTATTGAAGAAACTGTGTTTTCTCCATTACTTGTCCTTGGCAACTTTGTCGAAGATTAATTGAGTGCAAAAGCATGAATTTATTTCTGAGCTGTCTGCTCTGTTCCATTGGGCTATGTATCTGTTTTTGTGTCAGTACCATGGTGTTTTGATTATTATAGCTTTATAGTATATTTTGAATGAGGTAGTGTGATGCCTGCAGCTTTGTTCTTTTTGTTCAAGGTTGCTGTGGCTATTTGAGGTCTTTTGTGGTTCCATATGAATTTTAGGAATTGTTTTTTATATTTCTGTGAAGAATGTCATGGGAAGTTTGGTAAGGATTCTGTAGAATCTGTATATTGCTTTGAGGAGCACAGAAATTTTGACAATATGGATTGGACATTTTGGTCTTGTTCCTCGTCTTAGAGGCAAAACCTTCACGTTTTCCCCACTCAATATGATGTTACCTGTGGGCTTGTCATATAGGATCTTTATTGTATTTAGGTACCTTTCTTCTGTACCTAATTTGTTGAGAATTTTTACCCAGAAAGGTTGTTGATTTTGTCAAATGCTTTTTATGCACTCATTCAGATGATCATTTGATTTTAGTTCCTTATTCTGTTAATGTGATGTATCACATTTATTGTTGAACCATCCTGCATCCCCAGGATGAATACCATTTGCTCATGGTGAATGATCCTTTTAATATGCTGTTGAATTTGCTTTGGTAGTATTTTATTGAGAAATTTTACATTAGCATTTATCAGAGATATTTGTCTGCAATTTTCTTTTCTTGTGGTGTCCTTCCTTGGCTTTGGTGCCATAATACTGACCTTGTTAATTTAGTTTGGAAGTATTTCCTCTTTTTCAGTCTTTTGGAAACTTTGAGAAGGATTGATGTAAAGCCTTTAGATATTTAGTATAATTCACTAGTGAAGCCATTAGTCTGGAGTTTTTATTGCTGGCAGTTTTTTTGATTACTGATTTGATCTCCTTATACATTATGTGTCTGTTAGAGTTTGTATTTTATTATGATTCAGTCATGATAGGTCGTGTATCTCTAAGAATTTATCCATTTTTTTAGCTTATTCAATTTGCTGGCATATAATTTTTCATAGTAATCTTTTAGGATTTTTTATAGTTCTACGATATCATTTGTAATGTCGTCTCTTTCATTTATGATTTTTTTTTTTTTTTTTTTTTTTT
>NW_016806624.1:967669-976244 GCF_001698545.2 Rhinopithecus bieti
TTTTTTTTTTTGAGGCAGAGTCTCACTCTGTCGCCCGGGCTGGAGTGCAGTGGCCGGATCTCAGCTCTCTGCAAGCTCCGCCTCCTGGGTTTACACCATTCTCCTGCCTCAGCCTCCCGAGTAGCTGGGACTATAGGCGCCCGCCACTTCGCCCGGCTAGTTTTTGTATTTTTAGTAGAGACGGGGTTTCACCGTGTTAGCCAGGATGGTCTCGATCTCCTGACCTCGTGATCCGCCCGTCTCGGCCTCCCAAAGTGCTGGGATTACAGGCTTGAGCCACCGCGCCCGGCATTCATTTATGATTTTTTTTAACCTTTCTTATTTTTTTAGTCTAGCTAAGGATTTATTCATTTTGTTTTTCTTTTCAAAAGACCAACTCCTAATTTCATTCATCTTTTTTATTGTTTTTTTAGTCTCTATTTCATGTATTTTGCTTTGATCTTCTTCCTTCTGCCGACTCTGGGCTTAATTTGTTCTTTTTTTTCTAGTTCCTTGGGGTGCAAAATTGGGTATTTTATTGACATTTTTCTTTATTCTTAATGAAAGTATCTATTGCTATATACTTTCCTCTTACAAATGCTTTTTGTGCCTCCCATAAATTTTGGTGTGTTGTGTTTTCATTTTCATTTGTCTCAAGATATTTTTTGATTTTGCTTTCTATTTCTTTTTGACCCATTGGTTGTTCAGGGGTGTGTTGTTTAATTTCCACATATTTGTGAATTTTCCAATTTTTTTCTACTATTTATTTCTAGTTTCATACCATTGATACATATGAAGTAGTTTTATACAGTTTTTGAGTCCAGTAAATTCTATTATTTATGCTTTTATTATTTGTTTGACACTCCTCTCCTCCTTTGTCTTCAACCCATTATACCTCACAGCAAACTCTTTACCAAACCTAGTTAGTATTTCCCTGTCTGCACTAGAGGATATTTTATTAATAATATTATTGCCCCTGAAACATACATGTCTTCATTTACAATAAGAAGCTAAATAAAACAGAATTGAGGTATGGAAGGAAAGTAGAGGTAGAAAGCTAAACACCTTCAATGCTTATTCTTTGAAACACACATATCCTAAAACTTCAGAGAGCAGCTGCATCAATATTTAATTGGAACTTAAAATCCCCAGTAGAGTCTACCTTCCCAGCGAAATAGAGTTTGAGCAAAGTGATAAATGTTAGTATGGTATTACTGGCTTGAATTAATTTGAAGAGACATACACAGAGGGGATCCTTGGCAGTAATGATAATGCATATAAACAAAAGATACTAAATGCCAAACAAGAAAAGGTGCAAAATATTTTCCAAGAAAATAACTGAAAAGCATGGCTCTTTGGAGCTGGACAGCTGCTCTCTGGTCCTGTTGTTTGGCTGTTCCTGTTATATTGCATGCCTTCCATTCTTATGAAATATGCTTTTGAATAAACAAGAGGGAAAGAATAGCAGTTGTCACTTGACATAATTGTGGAGAGGTTCAATGACACACCACAACCAGAACCAGGATGGAGTTCTCCTGTTTGCCAAGATTAGGGATCTTTCTATTGATGACAGGTAGTTTTCAAGAGACCTACAAAAATGTTTTATTTTCAAGATAATGTATTTGCACCTGAGATTATTTTAGTGGATTATTACACGTGTCTGTCTTCATCTAACATTTTTATGATTGTTTACATTTTCTGGCTCTCAAGCTTGCAAAATAAATACCATATTGATGAATTAAATGTATGAAATACATTGAAAAAATTCAAAATGGAGAACTATTTTTAGTCGTTTAAATGTAGTCTAACAATATGTCTACTAAATGCAGGAGCCGTGATACTAAAAAAGGAAAAAAAAAAAGTCTGAACATGAATTGTTTCTTAGCATTACTTTACTGTATAAATGTGTGTGCTTGTATTGGAGCTAGGAGTGCAGGAATGACACAATAAAATTAGGGGATAACAGGAAACAATTTAAAAAATAAAGAAACAATTAGAGTAGATAAACCAATCTTATGACAGCGATTATAATTCCAGAACATATTTTCTGAAATAATATTATGCCTGAAGAGTGTGTATTATTAGTTTTATAAAAATTCCTAATCCAATTATAATATACAAACTCTAATAAATTAATTAAAATGAAGCTGTTGATATTAATATAATTAAAATAGTTTTGGCTCTAGATTAGATTTCTTGGTCATGCTTTAGATAAGATGCTTTAGTTCCCTTGTTTATTATTTCCCATAGATAGAGTAAATCCAATTCTATTTATCCAAATTGGCTTTGTGTTTTATCTCTCAAGCAGTAATTGTTTTGAAATCTAAGTGGCTAAGTGCCATGACAGGCTAAAGATGGATTTAGAGAAGGCATGTGATTTGAGTGAGAGAAAGGTTATCTTTACTTTGGTCAAATGTTTTTCTCTTGTTTCAGTAATGCCAGATGTGGGTGTCACGGTTCAATTTCCCTTTTGCCATAATGATTCTTTGGTGAGAGAGTCATGTCCTATATAGCATAGGAATTGAGTAAGTTGATGATGGAAGTTGAAAACTCAGGTGAAGATAAATTTTCAACTAATTTGTTTTTTGGAGGATAATTCTGAACTCTTGAATCTTGCCTTTCTTGTCTAAAAAAGTCACCACCTTGGAAAACTCCTTCTTGTACAGTTTTAACATACCATTATCCACATCTTTTAACTATTTTATCAGAAAAATGTTTAGGGTGGAAGCAGTGTCAGTGTTAAGGAACTAGAGGAAGAAATCAGAAAATATACTAGATTTGGCCAACAAACAACAAGAGTGCTTCAGGGATTTCAAATTTGATTTATAACTTCTTTAAAATGAAAGTTAACTATTTTACAGGACTCACGAGACTAAAAGAATACTAACTTTTTGAAAGAAAGGTTGAGGAATATTTGAATTGGCAAATGAAGAAAATTTACAAACCAAATATGCCTTCATAGTTGCCACAATACCTTTCCCGACACTTCATTTATCTTAACTATATTAGGGCTAATAAGTTTTTAGGTTGGCAACCTCCAAGGAAAACCTTGTTGAAGATTCGGAATAAAATACAAGGCTTGATACTAGTTACATTATAATACCACAAATACCATCTTTCAGTGTCTATTTTTTTAATTTAATTGAGAATCTATAGAAATTAGAATATTGTTAGCTGCTTCGTAATATTTAGTAAAAGAGGTATTATTCCTAAATTAAAAGCAGTTTACTGAGTGAAATTTGAAATTTGTAATTAGGTTTTAGTAAAGAAACAGAAGAATAAAGTTAGTAGTATTATCAAATATCAAATCAAAATAACAATTTTATTAATGACTGAATTAGGCTAATCTAATAAATTAGCTTACAAACATTTACTCATATTAACAAAAGCAACAATAATTAAAATGTCAAAATATTTGTTAAGCCTTATTACATGATTGCACAGTTTATATACATTATCTAAGGCTAGACTTAGATAATGTATATATACATTATTTGCATTATTTGTAGAAATCATAAGGAGCTATAGTAACCATTATTTTCCCCATTTTATAGATAAGAAAACTGAAGTTACATAAGTAGGTGAGGGATGAGATAATTCTGAAACTAGAATCCATTTTAGAACCCTATTATGGAGGACACAGAAGCAGTAGAAATAATTGCCCCTGCTCTCGTTGTGGTTGCAAATTAGTTGGAGAGAGAAAATTAAATGAAAAAAATGAAAAATACAAAACAATAAAGAATTAATTGCATAATTTAAGAGCAGCTGGAGCTCAAAGGAGAGATCAACAGAAGAGTAGGCATAAAATGCTTCATGGATGAGGTGAATCTTGGATATCTCATATTTACATAGAAAGATGGTAGAGGAGGTATGGGGAAAGAAAATAACATGTATGGAAGAAACCATGAACATTGCACTTGATACCAGTCCAAAAAGAACAATGAACTAATCTGTCAGTCATTACTACTGCAACAATTTAATAATCTATTTGAAGAAAAGGCTTAAATAGTCTTCCAGAGAGAAGCTTTGGGTTTTTTTGCATATATTTTTGTTATAGTGTCAATATTCACTGACGTTTCCATTGCCTAAACATGTTGGAAGAGACTAACTCCCTTTAGATGAGCCAAAGAAAGAAAGCTTGTGTGTCTTGTTAACTGCTGTATTCACAAAATCTAGAACAGTGCCTCCCCACGCATGTTATGTTCACATTAATTATCTGTTGAATAAATGAATTAATATATAAATATATAGAATTTGTGAGTAACATCACAGTTTTTAAATCTGAGAACATTTAAGCTTTTTCCAAATGTTAATCATTGATAAATATCACAGTAATTTTATTTAACTAGAAACTAAAGAATAGTAAGAGTTGATGTTTACCCAGCATTCCATAATGATTCAATATTAGGGACAAGAATCTTCACATTTCCTCTCTTCCAAAAGTAAAAGTTTTCATTATGTTACCTTCAACAAATGATAAGAACACTAGACTGTTTTCAAACTTACTGAGTTTGAATCCCACCAAGTTTCACTACTTCCTAGCCATATGCTGTTGGGTAAGTTACTTAACTTCTGTAAATCTCAGTTTGCTCATCATGGATTGGAATTGAAATTGAAGTGAAGATAACCTTTTTGCTTCCTATACCGCAGTGGTTATTGTGAGATCCAAATGAGATAGTTTCTATTGGAACCATTAACATACCATAGAAATGTTACATGTTTTGAATCATTTCTTTAATATTAACAGTGTTTCTGGCCAAGACGCACCTCATAAATAACAGCATAATGTTAAGCATTAATTATGGCATGTACATATATACCTAGAGGGTAAGTTTCATTCATTCATATAAAGATCTAAGGAGGAATCCTCAGGTAGAAAGAAGTTATTCATATTTAGGGAAGAATGTAGGCCATTGTGGTCAATAGTGAATGAGAGGGAACATAGTGCTGGAGGGTCTTATATGTCGTTTAGGGTCTTAGATCATTTATATATCATTTAGGGTCTTATAGGCCATGATAAGTAGTGTGGATTTATTGGTAAATATATATATATATCATATTTATTTGAAATATAATACTTTTCAACTGAGGATGGCAGTGTTATCTTACTTTTTAATTGGAAGAGAAATCAAGATAAGAGAACTTATATGTATATACACAACTGGATTATGAGAGATGAGCAGTTATATATATGCTGTGTGGTATCGTGCACATTTATAAGGCTAAGTAAAAACAGTAATGGTTATGATATTACTCTGTCTTACCTTAAATGTATTTTAGAGTTATCTGATCTATTCTAAATTTCGTTTGACCACGAATTATATTTTGATTAGTCTTGTGTAGGACAGAATTTTCTTCATTAAAATTTTTTTTACCAAAATATTATTGTATATAATTGTGATAAGCAACAGTTTCTTGCCCCATCCTTTCCCACTCATAGTTGAATAGCTTAGCCAAAAACCACTATTAATTTTTTAAACCATTACTTCTGGAAATTGGTGCCATACTTCTAAATAATATGATTTTACCACAAGTTTTGATTTGTCAATTTGAGATATTCTTTTTATTTGCTTCTCTATGGGTAAGAATTTCACTGATTTAAAGAACGGACTCTATGCCTATCTTCCTGATATATTTAATCATTTTAAATTCCTCTTTGGGTTATCATTTTAACTTTAAGCAACAAATTCACCTTTTTTCTTATTTTATCACTTACAAAACATCTTTGCATCTAAGCTTTGTAGAGGGCAGTATCAGTGCCTACTAGATATTTTGACAAGTTGGCTAAAACAGCTTTGTTCAGATGGAGCATAGAACATCAAGGTTACTTTGCTTCACCATGGCAATTGAGTACTATCTTTGTCTTCCATCTCTTAAGCACATTTACTTCTGAACTATGTATGCTATATAATTCAGATCTGTGATAGTAGCGGGTAACTTGATAGATTTTGTCTGGCTATGTGTACTTCCATATTAGCAAGCCATTTATATGTCAAAGTTTCTACCCAGTGGGAATTAGGTCAGTTTAATTTTGTTGTTGTTGATGTTTTTTCCTTCTTTCTTTTTTTTTTCAAGAAGATGGGTTCTGTCTGTCTTGCCCGGGCTGGAGTGCAGTGGCTATTCAAAGGTGTGATTATAGCACACAGGAACTTCAAATTCCTGGCCTCAAGCCATCCTCCCACCTCAGCTTCCTGAGTTGCTAGGACTACAGGCTCACACCACTGTGCCTGGCTAATTTTCTTGGTATTTTATCTGGTATAGCTCCACATATAATAAGGTCATTATAAAAATTCTTTTTTAGATATTTATCCATAAACATTCAGATTTATTCAATTAATGACAGAATCAAATGCCTAGTAGACCAAGGTAACCCAAAGAGTTATAACATACTGTGATTCTCCAAGATTTTCATTGTTTTCTGCAAAAGAAATGTCAGCATTTTGGGAAATTTTAAACTTAATTCTTTGAGACTTTGTGAAGTTTTGAAAACATTTTGGTTTTTTGTACTTTATGCTCTATAGCCCTTGAGACAGTCAATGTCACTTGAGACAGTCACTTGAAAGAGATGGAGCAAATTTAATAAGTCTTTCATAATTACATATTTTCCAGAGGACTGTGAATTCTGGCACTCAGTCTTGTAGAACACTTAAACACCTCTTATAGATATGTGATGGTTAGATTTCCAATATTAAATTACTGGCAACTGGAATTGGAAAGAAATATGGTGCCATCAAAGCTTTATATCATAAAAGAGATTAGTGTTAGACTAAAATAATTTTGCAAATTGGAATATTGATTTGAAATTAGAATTATGAAATATAGTAGGAGAGAAACATAAAGCATTATGGTTAGAGAGGGAAAATAGCGTAAAGTCCAGAGGATAAGCAACTATGTATAAAATTAGAGGCCGGGTGCAGTGGCTTATGCTTGTAATCCCAGCACTTTGGGAGGCCAAGGCGGGTGGATCATTTGAGGTCAGGAGTTTGAGACCAGCTTGGCCAACATGATGAGACCCTGTCTCTCCTAAAAATACAAAAACTAGCCAGGCCTGGTGGCATACACCTATAATCCCATCTACTCAGGAGGCTGAGGTAGGAGAATTGCTTGAACCCGGAAGGTGGAGGTTGCAGTAAGCTGAGATCATACCACTGTACTCCAGCCTGGGTGACAGAGTGAGACACCCTCCCCAACCCCCAACCGCCCCTAAAAAGTTAGGAACTCCCTGAGTAGTAGAGTATTAGCATTAGCTCACAATATAATATTGTGATTAAAGCAAACACAATACATTGTGACATAAATATGAATAAAAATGTAGGAAACTTGAGATTATTTTCCCATTGTTCTTGTCACTTGGTCAGACTCCTACATGAGCTTTGTTTCTAGTTCTCTGTGCTACCGCTAAGGAAGGACTTGGAAAAGTTGGAGAAAGTTCAGAGGAAGACCACAAAGATAATTAAAGGGTTGAAAAAGAAACCTAAAAGAAAAAAAGTTAAAGTAGCAGGGATTATTATTCCAGAGAAAAGAAGACTTAGAGGTATTTAACTTATGCCTAAAGGATGGAGGCCAGATGTTCTCAATCTTCACTGAAGGTCAGACAAAAAAGAAATCCACTTCACCTTCAGCATGAAGGATTTAAGTTAAATATGAGGAACATTTTACACTGAGAATGTTAGAATAGGCCACTATGGAACACGTGACATCCTTTACAACACTGTAGATACTTACTGACAACATCAAAGAGCTCAAAGGGCATTCATTTGATGCACTTACCATTCTAGTAGCTCATTAGTAAACATGTATTTTAGCATTTTTGAATTCTGAGTAAGGAAAAATAACAGCTGATCTGGAAATTCTGACTTATGATCAGTTCCATGGAAAATGTGATTGATTTCATAGAAGTAATGTAATTAAAGTTACAATCAATTCTGTTTATAAGACACTGTAGTGTGCCGCTCCATTAAATCAGGATAGACAATCTGACCTCTCAAAGTCTTTTTTTTTTTTTTTTTTTTTTTGGAGACAGACTCTCACTCTGTTGCACAGCTGGAGTGCATTGGCATGATCTCAGCTCACTGCAACCTCCGCCTCCTGGGTTCAAGCGATACGCTTGCCTCAGCCTCCCAAGTAGCTGGGATTACAGGTGCCCACCATCGTTTCTAGCTAATTTTTGTATTTTTAGTGGAGATGTGGTTTCACCATATTGGCCAGGTTGGTCTCGAACTCCTGACTTCAGCTGATCCACCAGCCTCAGCCTCCCAAAGTACTGGGATTACAGGTGTGAGCCACTGTGCCTGGCCTCAAAGTCCTTTTTAAGCCCATTTTAACTACACAATGCTTTAAAAGGCAAAGGACAGCTATTACTTATCAATTGGTTTGATGATAAATACCAGTAAAAAAGAGAAATGATTATGTTGAAATTTAAATATATTTTAATTCTAGATTTTAATTTTTATATATATATTTAAAAATTTTAAAGTGCTATGGTGATTTTTTTTTAAAGGGTAGCTCTATTTTTTTATGAAGTCCAGTTTTCAAAATCAGTGTTGTTGAATAATTTGCCAGACTGTAAATAAAAATTCTTTATCTTAGCAAACCA
>NW_016806624.1:976988-986387 GCF_001698545.2 Rhinopithecus bieti
GGAGTCTTGCTCTGTCGCCCGGGCTGGAGTGCAGTGGCCGGATCTCAGCTCACTGCAAGCTCCGCCTCCCGGGTTTATGCCATTCTCCTGCCTCAGCCTCCGGAGTAGCTGGGACTACAGGCGCCCGCCACCTCGCCCGGCTAGGTTTTTGTATTTTTAGTAGAGACGAGGTTTCACCGTGTTAGCCAGGATGGTCTCGATCTCCTGACCTCGTGATCCGCCCATCTCGGCCTCCCAAAGTGCTGGGATTACAGGCTTGAGCCACCGCGCCCGGCCTTTTAATTCCTTTTTAAATTTATTTTTTGTATTTTAAAAATTTATTGTTTTGTTGTATATTGACAAGTTCAAAATTTTTTTAATGGGTAATAATTGTATATATTTATAGGGTACAATGTTATGTTCTGATATATGTATATATTCATTTGGAATGATTAAATTAAGCTAATATAATTATCACCTCACATACTTTTTTTGTGGTACAAACATTTAAAATCTACTTCCTTAGTAATTTTACATATACATTACATTCTTAACTATAGTCTCCTTGCTGTGCAATAGATCTCAAAAACTTATTCCTCGTAAGTGAAACCTTGTATCCTGTAACCAGTATCTCTCCATTCCCTTCTCTCCCATCCCTAGCCTGTGGTAACTACCGTTCAACTCTCTACTTCTATGAATAGAGATTTTTTGGATCCCATATGTAAGTGAGATCATACAGTATTTGTCCCTCTGTGCCTGGCTTATTTCACTTAACATAATGTCCTCCAGGTTCATCTATGTTGTCTTAAATGACAGGATTTCCTTCTGCTTTAAGGCTGAATAGTATTTCATTGTATATATATAATACATTTTCATTGTCCATTCATTTGTAGTTAGACAGAGGTTGATTTCATGTCTTAGCTACTGTGAATTATACTACAATGAACATGGGAGTGCAGATAGCTCCTTGACATACTCACTTTGGGTATATACTCATAAATGGGATTGCTGGATCCTGTGGTAGTTATAATTTTAAAATTTGGAGGGCCCTCCACACTGTTTTCCATAATACTAATTTATATTCTTACTAACGGTGTAGCAGGGCTCGCTTTCTCTACATCCTGTGTAACACTTGTTATCTTTTGTCTTTTTGATGACAGCCATTCTAACAAGTATGAGATGATTTTTCATTGTGGTTTTAATTTGCATTTCCCTGATGATTAGTGATGTTGAACATTCTTTCATATGTTTCTTGGCTATTTGTATGCCTTCTTTTGAGAAATGTCTGTTCATGTCATTTGCCACTTTTTGTTCTACAGATCAGAAGATTCTTTGTACATTTGTAATAGGGTGATTGATTTTCTTGCCATTGAGTTGTTTCCATATTTTGGACATTAACCCCTGATGAGATGTATGGTGTAAAATATTTTCTCCTACTCTATAGGTTGTCTTATCACTGTGTTAATTGTTCCTTTGCTGTACAGAAGCTTTTTCATTTGATATGATCCCATTTGTCTTTTTTTGCTTTTTTAATCTGTGCTTTTGAAGTCATATCCAGAAAATCATTGCCCAGACCAATGTTGCAGAGCTTTTCTCCTGTGTTTTTTTCTAGTAGTCTTATGGTTGCAGTTCTTATGTTTAAGCTTTTAATCCGTTTTGAGTTGATTTTTGTATGTGGTGTAAGTCAAGGGTCCAATCTCATTCTTCTGCATGTGGCTGTCCACTTTTCCCAGCACTGTTTACTGAAGAAACTGTGTTTTCTCCATTACTTGTTCCTGGCAACTTTATCAAAGATCAATTGAGCATAAAGCATGGATTTATTTCTGGGCTCTCTGTTTTATTCCATTGGGCTATGTATCTGTTTTTTGAAATGAGATAGTGTGATGCCTCCAGCTTTGTTTTTTTTTTTTGTTCAAGGTTGTTGTGCTTTTGTGAGGTCTTTTGTGGTTTCATATGACTTTTAGGAATTGTTTTTTCTATTTCTGTGAAAAATGTCATTGGAAATTTGATAGGGATTATATAGAATCTGTAGATTGCTTTGGAAAGAGCAGACACTCTCTGCCAATGTTGATTTTTCTGATCCATGAACATGGGCTATCTTTCCATGTTCATGGGCTGTCTTTAATTTTTTAAATAAATGTCATATAGTTTTCAGTGTACAGATCTTTCACCTTTTTGGCTAAATGTATTCCTAAGGTTTTTTTTTTTTTTTTTGAGACAGAGTCTCACTCTGTCACCCGGGCTGGAGTGCAGTGGCCGGATCTCAGCTCACTGCAAGCTCCGCCTCCCGGGTTCACACCATTCTCCTGCCTCAGCCTCCTGGGTAGCTGGGACTACAGGCGCCCGCCACCTCGCCCGGCTAGTTTTTGTATTTTTTAGTAGAGACGGGGTTTCACAGTGTAAGCCAGGATGGTCTCGATCTCCTGACCTCGTGATCCGCCCGTCTCGGCCTCCCAAAGTGCTGGGATTACAGGCTTGAGCCACCGCGCCCGGCCCGGAATTATTTTCTTGATTTCTCTTTTGGGTAGTTCATTGTTAGTGTATAGAAACGCTACTAGTCTTTTTTTATTATTTTTATTTTTTTTTTGAGACAGAGTCTCACTCTATCACCCAGGCTGGAGTGCAGTGGCCCGATCTTGGCTCACTGCAAGCTCTTCCTCCCAGGTTCATGCCATTCTCCTGCCTCAGCCTCCCGAGTAGCTGGTACTACAGGTGCCCGCCACCATGCCCATCTAATTTTTTTGTATTTTTTAGTGGAGACAGGGTTTTACCGTGTTAACCAGAGTGGTCTAGATCTCCTGACCTCGTGATCTGCCCACCTCGGTCTCCCAAAGACCTCCCCCCAAAAAATCACTCTGAGATTACAGGCATGAGCCACCGTGCCCGGCCGCTATTAGTCTTTTTACGTTGATTTGGTATTCTGTATTTACTGAATTTATGTTATTAGTTCTTTTTTAGTAGAGTCTATTTCTGTATTTACTGAATTTATGTATTAGTTCTAAGAGTTTTTCAGAGTTTTCTATATGTTAGATCATATTACCAGAAAGCAGAGACAATTTTATGTCTTTCTTTCAAATTTTTGTCTTTTTTTCTTTTCTTTCTCTCTCTCTCTTTCCTTTGTTTCTTTCTTTCTTTCTTTCCTTCTTTCCTTCTTTTTTTCTCTCTCTCTCTTCCTTTCCTTTCCTTTCCTTTCCTTTCCTTTCCTTTCCTTTCCTTTCCTTTCCTTTCCTTTCCTTTCCTTTCCTTTCCTTTCCTCTCCTTTCCTCTCCTTTCCTCTCCTTTCCTCTCCTTTCCTCTCCTTTCCTCTCCTATTGCTCTGCCTAGGACTTCCAGTACTATGTTGACTAGAAGTGGTAAGAGTGGGCATCATTGTCTTGTTCTAATTTTAGAGACAAAAACTTTCACCTTTTTTTGTATTCAGTATGTTGTTAGCTGTGGGTTTGTCATATAGGATCTTTACTATGTTGAGATACATTTTTTCTATACCTAATTTATTGAGAATTTTTACATGAAAGATTATTAAATTTTGTCAAATGCTTTTTCTTTACCCATTGAGATGATCACAGGGTTTTTGTCCTTCATTTTGTTAATGTGATGTCTCACATTTATTGATATATATGTTGAACCATCCTGCATCTCCAGAATGAATCCCATTTGATCATGAAGAATGATTCTTTTAATGTGCTGTTGAATTTGGTTTTCTGTTGAGGAATTTTGCATCTATAGCAATGAGTGTTATTTGCCTGCAGTTTTCTTTCTTTGTAATGTTCTTGTCTGGCTTTGTTACCATGATAATGCTAGCTTCATAAAAAGAATTTGGAAGTAGTCCCTCTTCTTCAGTCTTCTGGAAAACTTTGAGAAGGATTGGTATAAATTCTTTTTTAGATAAGTCAAAATTGCGTGCAGCAGAAGATATGTTTAGGGAGAAATAAAAGACAATTTTGTAAAGGTAAATTTAAGCTAGATTATTAGGGGTTTTGAACTTCAGGCTAACGTGTTTAGATTTTGGGGACAATTGAGTTTTTGAGTGCCAGAATGGCATGAGCACAACTTTGCTTTCTTTAGGAATAATAAGCTATGTACTGTATAAGATAGATTTTAATAAAAGATGTTTGCATTAATCATAACACAATTAAAGGTATAAATTAGGGATTTTTAAATAGGGTCAGCTACATTGAGGCAAGATTTTTCATTCGTGTGAAAGAAGAAAGGAAAGGGAAGACTAAAAAGCGACTTCAAAGTGACCAAAGTTCAGGCTAATAAATTGTACTCCAGTGGTGTAAAAAAAATGAAAACACTTTCTTTTTCTGGTAACGTATAATCAAACCTTTCCTGATTATAGAAAAGTTTCTAAATTTTCTAAGTTGAGAGATTATGTCAGTCTTGTGTGTTTTTTCCTTTCCCTGATACGTGGTAAGCTCTAGTATTTATTGAAAAAGTGGTTCAATTTTTTTTGATTCACTAATACGAAAGAATGTCTTATTAGGTGAATTTTTATGTGAATCAAATGTATTTCATTATCTATTTACCAAGGCAATACTATATTAAATATACCTTTTAAAATTGTTTTGATTCCCTTACAAACGTACAACAACTTCATGATCTGTATTTTGATACTTCAAAAATAATTTTTTTCTTATGAATTGGGAAATAGAAATAGAGAGTGGAAATTGGAAGATTATTAAATTACTGGAAATTAAGGATATTGAGAATGGATTTGTGGAATCATAAGCTGATGTAACCTTTGTAGAGGGCTTTAACTCTATAAACATTATAAACACTTACTATGCTCCAGGAATTTTTTTTAGATGCTGGGATACATTAGACAGAAAAGAGACCATTCCCTAATCTCAGAGAATTTGAATCTAGTGTGAAAGACGCATACATAAAAATTACCACTTTGATGAGAGATATGTAAGAAAAATTTAAGGAGCTAAATTTTATTAGAAGTATCTCAGTTAGTTAGAAAACGCTTCCTTCAGGAAATCCATTGAAAAGAATCTGAAAGATTAGTAGGAATAAACTAGCAGAAGAAAGTGTAGTCAGTAGAAAAATGAGCCAGATAGCATGAATAACATAGTCAGAGGATATAAAATAGAAGAAAACATTTTTGTTTAGGAAATGAAAATACGACAAATATGTCTTGAGACTGAAAAGAGAGGACAGAGTGGACATAAGGCAACAGAATTGGATAGGAGCCAGATCATGACAATATAAATGATAATCCTTAAATATGTTTCACTCCTTGGAATTTATCATGGAAGAATCAGACAAATATATAAAAATATAGTGATGTTCATTGTGATTAATTTTGTATCAGTGAAAACTTGGAAAAAAAAATTTTCAACAATAGGGAATTCTTCAATTACACTTTCATACATCCATAGGGTAAAATATGATAAAGTCATTAAAATGATATCCATATGTCTTTCCTGACATAGAAAGATTTTCAAAATATGTTGGATAACTAAAAATCAGGATGCAAATGATGTAATATCCCATTTTTGTGGCTGTATAGAAGTATAGTAATAATTTATTACTATATTAATATTTATTGCAAATAAATATATAACATAATTTAGTAACAAAACAATCAAAGAGAAAGTTATTTTGTTATCCAGGAGAAGGAAAAGGGTTGGAATAGTAGTGAAGAAAGGCCCAGAGGACGGATGTTATAATCTGTTGAATTGTCGTTATTGATGATGGCAAAGAAGTGAAAGCCCTCTATTCGTAGGCTTTTGTAACTGAGCTCTTGTTAAATAAATCAATATTTTAAAACACTGTGGGGACAGTCTTGCCAGGGAAAAAGACATTTCTGCTATCCCTATGCTTTCCAATAAAAAATACCCTGCATTAGAATGAATGTAAAACTCAAATTATGATGTGACTAGCCAGGGAAATATTTTACAAATAGCAAATCTTTAATTCAGGCTATCAGCAAAAGCATAATGATTAGTAATGTTGAGCATTTAAAAAATGTAAGTGTTGGTCATTCGAATGTCTTTTTTTGAGAAATGTCTGTTCAGATTATTTGCCCATTCCTTAATTGGATCATTTGTACTTTTGCTGTTGAGATGTTTGAATTCCTTATATATTGTAGGTATGGTATTAATCTCCTGTCAGATGAGTAGTCTCCAGATATTTTCTCCCATTGTGTAGGTGGGCGCTTTATTCTATTGATTACTTCTTTTGCTCTGCAGAAGCTTTTTAGTTTGATATAATTTCATTTGTTTATTTTTGCTTTTGTGGCCTGTGCTTTTCAGGTTTTATTTATAAAAATTCTTTTCTCAGACCAGTGTCCTGAAGCATTTCCCTTATGTTTTCTTCTATAAGTTTTAATGTTTCAGATATTACATTTAGGTCTTTGATCAATTTTGAGTTGATTTTTATGTAGAGTGAAATCAACTCTATATAAAAGGAGGGTCTGGTTTCATTCTTTTGCATATGGTTATCTGGTTTTCCCAGCACCATTTATTTATTTATTTATTTATTTTATTTTTTTATTATACTTTAAGTTCTAGGGTACACGTACACAATGTGCAGGTTTGTTACATATGTATACATGTGCCATGTTGGTGTGCTGCACCCATTAACTTGTCATTTACATTAGGTGTATCTCCTAATGCTATCCCTCCCCCCTCCCCCCTCCCACACTAGCACCCCGTTTGAGAAGATCCCCCTCCTGCGGCCAAGTGATCTCATTGTTCAATTCCCACCTATGAGTGAGAACATGCAGTATTTGGTTTTCTGTTCTTGCGATAGTTTGCTGGGAATGATGGTTTCCAGCTGCATCCATGTCCCTACAAAGGACACGAACTCATCCTTTTTTATGGCTGCATAGCATTCCATGGTGTATATGTGCCACATTTTCTTAATCCAGTCTGTCACTGATGGACATGTGGATTGATTCAAAGTCTTTGCTATTGTGAGCAGTGCCGCAATAAACATACGCCCAGCACCATTTATTGAAGATACTGCCCTTTGCCCAATGAATGTTCTTGGCACCTTTGTAAAAAATCAATTGGCTGTATACATGTGGATTAAGTTTTGTGTTCTCCGTTCTGTTCCATTGGTCTATACGTCTGTTTTTAATGTCAGTACCATGTTGTTTTGGTTACTGCAACTTTGTAATGTATTTTGAGGTCTGGTAGTATGACGCCTCCATCTTTGTTCTTTTTGCTTATGATTGTCATGTCTATTCAGGGTCTTTTGTGGTTTCTTACACATTTTAGGGTTTTTGTTTTCTCTGAAGAATGTTGGTGTTTTTAAAGGAATTACATTGAATCTGTAGATTGATTTGGGTAGTATGGTCATTTTAACAGTATTAATTCTTCTGATTCATGACCACGGGATATCTTTCCATTGGTTTGTATCCTCTTCAGTTTCTTTCATCAGTGTTTCGTAGTTGTCCTTGTAAAGGTTTTTTGCCTCCTTGGTTAAATTTATTCCTAAATATTTTACTTTATTTGTAGCTATTGTAAATGGGATTGTCTTCTGGATTTTTTTTCAACTAGTTCATTTATGTATAGAAATGCTACTGATTTTTGTGTATTAATTTTGTACTCTGTAACTTTACTGAATTTGCATATCAGATCTAAGAGGTTTTTTTGGTAGAGTCTTTAAGTTTTCTATATGTAAGATTATGTCGGAGGGTGGCGCCAAGATGGCCAAATAGGAACAGCTCCAGTCTGCAGCTCCCAGCATGAACGATGCAGAAGAAGGGTGATTTCTGCATTTCCAACTGAGGTACTGGGTTCATCTCACTGGGGCTTGCCGAACAAGTGGGTGCAGCCCAGGGAGCAGGGCGGGGCATTGCCTCACCAGTGAAGCGCAAGGGATCCGGGAATTCCCTTTCCTAGCAAAGGGAAGCCATGACAGACTGCACCTGGAAAATCGGGACACTCCCACCCTAATACTGCACTTTTCCAACAGCCTTAGCAAATGGCACACCAGGAGATTATCTCCCGCGCCTGGCTTGGAGGGTCCCAAGTCCACGGAGCCTTGATCACTGCTAGCACAGCAGTCTGAGATCCAACTGCAACGCAGCAGCCAGGCTGGGGGAGGGGCGTCAGCCATTGCTGAGGCTCGAGTAGGTAAACAAAACAGCCCAGAAGCTCAAACTGGGTGGAGCCCACCGCAGCTCAAGGAGCCCTGCCTGCCTCAGTAGACTCCACCTTTAGGGGCAGGCATAGCTGAAAAAAAGGCAGCAAAAACTTCTGCAGACTTAAATATCGCTGTCTGACAGCTTTGAAGAGAGTAGTGGTTCTCCCAGCATGGAGTTTGAGATCTGAGAACGGACAAACTGCCTCCTCAAGTGGGTCTCTGACCCCCGATTAGCCTAACTGGGAGGCACCTCCCAGTAGGGGGCAAATGACACCTCATAAGGCTAGGTGCCCCTCTGAGATGAAGCTTCCAGAGTAAGGATTAGACAGCAACATTTGCTGTTCTGCAGCCTCTGCTGGGGGTACCCAGGCAAACAGGGTCTGGAGTGGACCTTCAGCAAACTCCAACAGACCTGCAGCTGAAAGTCCTGACTGTTAGAAGGAAAACTAACAAACAGAAAGGACATCCACACCAAAACCCTATCTATATGTCACCGTCATCAAAGACCAAAGGTAGGTAAAACCACAAAGATGGGGAGAAAACAGAGCAGAAAAGGTGAAAATTCTAAAAATCCCAGTCCCTCTTCTCCTCCAAAGGAATCCAGCTCCTCACCAGCAATGGAACAAAGCTGGACAGAGAATGACTTTGACAAGTCGAGAGAAGAAGTCTTCAGACGATCGGTAATAACAAACTTCTCCGAGCTAAAGGAGGATGTTTGAAACCATCGCAAAAAAGCTAAAAACCTTGAAAAAAGATTAGACGAATGGCTAACTAGAATAAACAGTGTAGAGAAGTCCTTAAATAACCTGATGAAGCTGAAAACCAATGCACAGGAACTACATGATGCATGCACAAGCTTCAGTAGCCACTTTGATCAAATGGAAGAAAGGGTATCAGTGATTGAAGATCAAATGAATGAAATGAAACAAGAAGAGAAGTTTAGAGAAAAAAGAGTAAAAAGACATGAACAAAGCCTCCAAGAAATATGGGACTATGTGAAAAGACCAAATCTACATCTGATTGGTGTACCTGAAAGTGACGGGGGGAATGGAACCAAGTTGGAAAACACTCTTCAGGATATCATCCAGGAGAACTTCCCCAACCTAGTGAGGCAGGCTAACATTCAAATTCAAGAAATACAGAGAACGCCACAAAGATACTCCTTGAGAAGAGCAACTGCAAGACCCATAATTGTCAGATTTATCAAAGTTGAAGTGAAGGAAAAAATGTTAAGGGCAGCCAGAGAGAAAGGTCGGGTTACCCACAAAGGGAAGCCCATCAGACTAACAGTAGATCTCTTGGTAGAAACTCTACAAG
>NW_016806624.1:987946-1010337 GCF_001698545.2 Rhinopithecus bieti
GGTGGGCATTTAACAATGAGGACACATGGACACAGGGTGGGGAACATCACACACCGGGGCCTGCTGGGGCGTCAGGGGCAGGGGGAGGGATAGTATTAGCAGATATTCCTAATGTAAATGACAAGTTAACAGGTGTAACACACCAACATGGCACATGTATACATATGTAACAAACCTGCATGTTGTGCACATGTACCCTAGAACTTAAAGTAAAATAATTTAAAGGGGAAAAAAGATTATGTCATCCACAAACAGGGACAATTTGACATCCTCTTTCCAATTTGGATGCTCTTCATTTCCCTTTCTTGCTTTATTGTTCTGGCTAGGACTTCTAGTACTATGTTGAGCAAGAGTAGTGAGAATAGGCATGCTTGTCTTGTTTCAGATTTTAGAGGAAAAGCCTTCTTCTTTTCTCTGTTAAATATGATTTTGGCTGTGGGTTTGTCACATATGGCCTTTATTATGTTGAGGTACTTTAATTCTCATATGGTTTAGCTGTGTCCCCACCCACATCTCATCTTGAATTTTAGCCCCCACAATTCCCACATGTTATGGGAGGGACCCAGTGGGAGGTAAGTGAATCATGGGGGCGGGTCTTTCCCGTGCTATTCTCGTGATAGTAAGTCTCATGAAATCTAATGGTTTCATAAAGGGGAGTTTCTGTACACAAGCCCTCTTCTCTTGTCTGCCACCATGTGAGACATTCCACCATGATTGTGAGGCCTCCCCAGCCATATGGAACTATGAATCCATTATACCTCTTTCTTTGGAAAATTGCCCAGTCTTAGGTATGTCTGTGTCAGTAGTGTGAAAATGAACTAATACACCTTCTATATCTAATTTATTATGAGGTTTTATCATTAAGCAATGTTGAATTTTATCAAATGCTTTTTCTGCATCTATTGAGATGATGATATGGGTTTTTTCCTTCATTCTATTCATGTTATATATGACATTTATTGATTTGCATATGTTGAACCATCCTTGCATTCCTGTGATATTTCTCACTCGATCATGATGTGCTGTTGTATTTGGTTTGCCAGTATTTTATTGAGGATTTTTGTGTCTATATTTATCAGGGATATTGGCCTGGAGTTTCCTTTTCTTGTTGTCTCCTTGTCTGGTAGTATCAGAGTTATGGTGGCCTCTTAGAATGAGTTAGAAAAGATTTCCCTCTGCTTCACTTTTTTGGAGTAGTTTGAGAAGAATTGGTACTTATCCGTCTTAGAAGATTTGTTAGAAATCAGTGGTGAAGTCATCTGGTCTTGGACTTTTCTTTCTTGGAAGACTTTTTATTATTGATTCAATCTCTTTGCTTATAATTGGTCTCTTCAGGTTTTCTATTTCTTTTTGGTCAACCTTGGAAAGTTGCATGTGTCCAGGAGTTTATCCATTTCTTCTAGGTTTTCACATTTATTGGAATATAGTTGTTCACAGTAGTCTCTAATGACTCTTTATTTTTCTGTGATATCTGTTGTGACATCACTTTTTTAAATTTCTGAGATATTATTTATTTGGGTCTTCTCTCTTTTCTTCTTAGTCTAGCAAATGGTTTGTCAGTTTTCGTTATCTTTTCAAAAAACCACTTTTTTGTTTTATCGATCTCATATTTTTTAGTTTCATTTTCATTTATTGTTGCTCTGATTACATTATTTCTTCTACTCATTTGGGGTTTGGGTTTTTCTTATTTTTCTAATTTCTTGAGATTAATTGTTAAGTTGTTTATTTGAAATCATTCTAGTTTTTTGATTTATGCATTTATTGCTATAAGCTTTCCTCTTATATTGCTTTTGCTATGTCCTATAGGTTTTGGTATGTTGTGTTTCTATTTTTATTTGTTTCAAGGAATTTTTAAATTTTATTCTTAATTTCTTCCTTCACCCATTGGTCATTCAGGAGCATTTTGTTTAATTTCATACATTTGTATAGTTTTGGATGTTCTTCTTGAACATCTGATGTTTCTTTGTTGATTTTCTGTCTAGATGATCTGTCCAATGCTGAGAGTGACATATTATTGCAGCCTATCTCTCTCTTTAGATCTGATAATATTTGCTTTATATATCTGGGTGTTCCTGTGTAGGGTGCATATATATTTACGATTGTTATATTCCCTTGCTGAATTGATCCCTTTATTATTTATTAAATATTATTTTGTCTATTTTTACAGCTTTTAATTTCAAGTTTGTTTTATCTGATATAAATAAAGGTATACCTGCTCTCTTTTGGTTTCTGTTTGCATGGAATGCCTGTTTTTATCCCTTCACTTTCAGTCTCTATGCATCTTTACAGGTGAGATGTGTTTCTTGCAGACAAATTATATTGGGTCCTTTTTTTTTTAAAAAAATAAAATCTTATTTAGTCAATTTATATCTTTTAAATGGGGAATTTAATCCATTTACATTCTAGGTTACTATTAAGAGATAAGAATTTATTCCTGTCATTTTATTGATTGTTTTCCAGTTATTTT
The DNA here is from genome assembly GCF_001698545.2 of Rhinopithecus bieti. Taxonomy (NCBI): domain Eukaryota; kingdom Metazoa; phylum Chordata; class Mammalia; order Primates; family Cercopithecidae; genus Rhinopithecus; species Rhinopithecus bieti. The sequence goes on from NW_016806624.1 coordinate 990,414, forward strand.
GTTTATCATTTCCTCCTTCCTTCCTCTCTTATTGTTTACTTTGGCATTGGGTGGTTTTCTGTAGTACTGAGGTTTGATTCCTTTCTCTTTATTCTTTGTGTATTTACTTAACCAGTGAATTTTATAATTCTACATGTTTTCATGATGGTGGTTATTATTTTTTGATTTCCAGATGTGAGACTTCCCTGAGCATGTCTCGTAAGGCTAGGCTAGTGTTACAAAAGTTCCTTAGTTTTTGCTTGTCTGTGAAATAATTTTTTTTTTTTTAATTTCTGAAGAATAGCTTTACTGGGTATAATAATCTTTGGTGGCATAGTTTTTTTCTTTCAGTGCTTTAAATACACCTTATTGTCTCCTGGTCTGTAAGGTTTCTGCAGAGAAATTAGCTGTTAGTCTAATGGTGATTTGTTTATATATGACTTGACACTTTTCTCTTGTTGCTTTAAAAATTCTTTGCTTTGACTTTTGACAATTTGACTATATGTGCCTTGGAAAGGACTTGTTTGGAGTAAATCCATTTAGAGTTATTTGAGCTTTCTACACTCTCTCCTAAGACTTTGGAAGTCCATCTCTTTCCCAAGTCTTTGGGAGTTTTCTGTTATTATTTCATAAAATATGGTTTCCTTACTTTTTTCCTTCTTTTCTCCTTCTGAAAGCTCATAATACAAACTTTTGTTAACTTATTGGTGTTTCATAAATCCTATAGGCTTTCTTCATTCTTTTTTATTCTTTTCTCTTTCTTTACTTTTTCTGCCTGTGTTATTTCAAAATACCTGTCTTTTTGTTTGGAAGTTCTTTCTTCTGCTTGATCTAGTCTGTTGCTGAACTCTTGATTGTATTTATTTCCTTCATTTAATTCTTCTGTTCTAGTATTTCTCTTTTCTTCTATTTTTCATTTGATATTTATCTCTATTGAACTTCTCATTCAAATCATTAATTGTTCTGATTTCATTAAATTGTCTATATTATATCTCACTTTCCTTAAGATTTTTTTTTTTAATTCTTTTTCTGGCATGTCATATATTTCCTTATGATTTGGTTTCTGTTACTGAAGAATTATTGTTTTTCTTTGTGGGTTACATTTTTTTTTCCTTTTTTTATGATTGACATGTTCCCATATTGATTTCTATGCAGCTAGTAGAAAAGCTACCTCTTCTAATTTTATGGAGTAGGTTTCATAGGGAAAGATTAATCCATATAAGTAGATCTTGGGGTGTCAGTTTGGTGGGGTCTGTTGGCCTTGGTTCTAGATAGACACAGTAGTATTGTCTGTGTGTAGTTTCTAAAGCTGTAATTCACATTAGTGGTATTTGTGAATTTCTCAGTAACCTAGGCTGAGAGAATTTGCTTTGATGGTGGCATAGCTTTGCCAGGGGTGGGCTTGCTGGGCTATTTCTCAGGTCAGAAATGTGTTCACATGGTGGGTTGGCTAGCTTGCGGTCTGACTCACTAGGTTTAGGGCCATCGTGCTGTTACTCTGATTGGAAACACAGGCATGCAGTTACTTAGACAGCCTGGGGGTGTGCCTGCCAAGAGTGGCCTGGAGGGCTATTTCTCAGGTCCAGGACATGAGTGCGCAGCTGCTTGGCTGGCATGGGGATGTGTCTGCCAGGGTTGGCCTACAGGGCTATTTCTCAGGCCTGTGACGCAGGCATAAGGATGTTCAGCTGGCCTGGTGGCATGTCTGCTGGGGGCAGACTACAGGCTGTTTATCTTGCGTAGGACACAGCTGCATAGCTCCTTGGTTAGCTTAGGGGCATGTTTGCCAGGGTTGGCCCACATGGCTGTTTCTTAGGCCTGGGATGTGGTCACATGACTTCTTGGCTGGCCTGGGTGGGTGGGTGTCTGCTGCAGGTGGCCCATGGGGCTGTAGTCCTGGCTCTGGGCCCAGGCACACAGCTGCTTGGCTGGCTGGGAGTGCGTGTCTTTCAGGGGCAGTCCATGGGGCTGCTTTTTAGGCTTAGGATTCAGGCAAAGGGCTGCTTGGCTGCCCTGGAAGCATGTCTGCTGGTGGTGGAAGATAATGCTATATTTTGGAGATCTTAAAATGCAACTTAATCATGTGTTTTGGTCTGTTTCTCTGATAGCCATGCCTAGGCAAAAGTGACCAGAAAATTAAAGAGTTGAAAGTATCCATACCCGAAAAGTATACCAATGTTACAGTCTCAACCAAATTCTCTAGTTTTGATCTTGCTCAGTTGTCCAACCTCATTATGAATTTAGGATAAAAGAATGACAACATATACGTTCATCTGCTTACTCAAAAGTGGAACCCTAATTTCCCTAAAGTACTGGGCTTTATGTAGATTCCCTATGACTATCTTTCTTAATTCTTTTTCATCTGACCTGAAGCCTTTATTACACTTTCACGAAAAGAAAACCAAAAAAGTACCATAGGGATAAGATGCTATTTTTCTATCCAAATTCAGAATAATGGACATTTTCCAATTTTATTTCAGCTTTTCTTTTACTTCTTAGCATTCCGGTGTACTTCTTAGCCTAGTCTGAAGATAGGATCACAGGCCCAAGTTTGGTGGCTCCTGCCATCTGTGGGTTGGTAAGGATTTAGTAGCGACTGATTTTTGTAAAGGGTGTTGAGAGTAAGCAATCAGAATTCCTTTTCCTCAATCTTCTTTTTCTTCAATTTGTACTGCTGCAATAAAAGTCCTAAAAGTATGCCAATTATATATGTGGGATAAAGCCAGACTCCTTGCATTATTTTCTTTGTAATTTTCCTGAAGTGGTTCAGATCTGGAGGAAAATAAGGCAAACCTACAGTATGGCAGAGAGTTGATGGGATGTAGAGTGAATGTGATGCAAAGTAAAAATGAGAAAGTTAGGTAAAAGAAAGAAAGAGGGTGTGAAGTTAGTGAAGATTATTATTAAGGCATAAAATTTAAAAATGCTATTTAAAGATAAGATGGGAGACAACTGAGAGTTATATCGAGGAACTGAAATAAGCTGGTTCATATTTGGCCTACTTTAAGAGACAATGACTTAAGTGTAGTACAGCTTGAATTAAATGATTTCTCAAGATTTTTTACATTTGTAAGCAATATGGAGCTGACAGCACAGAAAATAGTTTGTGGGAAAGGAATCAGGAATTTATACATGAAGAAGAAGGAAAATAGGGATAAGAGAATGAATAGAATAAGAAGTATCCCACAGAAAAGAAATTGAAAAAGGTAAAATATGAGATAATAGTAAGTTTATAAAATATGTAAATAATAGACTAAAAGTAATTTTGAGTTTTAAAAAATATTTCAAATGATTACCTTGCACTTCTGCTGAACATTTTGTTACGTGTAGGTAACACGATATTGAGCAAGTATACACAAAGTATGAAAAAATATTTGTATTCATCAATTCTATATTTGAATAGAAATTCAATATAGTTGAATAAGATTACCTTCAATAGAAACTTTAATGTTTCAGATTTATTATTCCCATTTTATAATATAAATACAACTTGATTCTATGTTATATAATTCATGGATAAGATGGTGTAATTTTTAAATCCATGACTGAAGTCTTTCTTCTGCCCACAGTCTGTTTCTACTATTCCATGGTACATATTAAGGAAAGGCAATTATAGGAATGGCCTAAAGAAGATAAATCTGTTAGAAGTAGGTATCATGGTAGATAAAGCCACATATAAATTATTTTTTTATTACCTTGTCATGTCTTCCATTTATCAATCTGGAATTTTTATTGTTGCAAACTGTCCTAAGCTAGTATGTTCAGGCAAAACCTTAGGATTTGGTGGATAAAGGTTATCAGTTATAATGAAGGGAAGTTTTAGATCAAATTCCATTATAAATATAAATATTCGTAAAATAAGCAAGAAGGCACAAATATTTCATATTCCTTATTTTATAAGCTTGACGACATTCCAGCTCTGTTATTTAGGTGCTCTGACAATACTTTGCATGAAGAGTGCACTCAATATGTATATGAAAATATTTGGCGGACAGAATTTATTACCCTTATATTTGTCATCGGGTACCCTAATACTCCAAACCATTGAGTGGACATACAGGACAAATCTCAGATGTGTTATCTAAGTGTACATTCTGCAGTGCTTGCTGGGTTTTTGTATGGGTTCATGCAAAGTGGGGCAATGTTTCTGAAATATTTCGGCCAATCTACAGATCTGGAACTCCACTAATTTTTTCCTTCAATGCAATGAAAAACACATTTTTAACATTCATTAGACATTCATTGGCTAATTATCAAGTTTCTCTTTTGTTTATCGTCAGAGACAGGCCTAGCTGAAAGACTTTCTGATTAAAGTTGGTTGTACAGAAATTTATATATGTATGCATATTCTCCCTATTCTCTCACCTCTCCCTTAGATACCCACTGTTATCCTTCCAGATTTATATCTGTATATAAGCAATCTGTATATATACTCATACTTTGAAAAAATTCTTTTCTACTATACAAACTATTTTCTAAGTTGCTTTTGTCTATAAGAAAAACAAATCTGGTTTAACATTCAATATTTCGGTCTCTCTGAAATTCTCATAGTTCTTCAGTATGCCATACTCTTTCTAGACTTTGTTCCTTTGAATATTCTCTACTTGGAATGCTTTTACTTTTCTTTGTTTTAATCTGGCTTAAACTTTAAGACCTGTTTCAGATGCATGTCCTGTATGAATCTGTTTCCTAGTTTTCTATGTGTATTCACTGTTTTGTCTGTATTTCTATATTTTGTATTTAAGTAGGTTATGGCAGTAATCATCATGATAGTCGTTAACAAATACTGGTTGCATAGTGTAAATCTAACTATTTTTACATTTATTTTATTTAATCTTTTTTCCAGATTTCTCTGTAATTTATCACTTGTATTTTGTTTTCCAAAATAGACCAAAAGTAACTTATTTATCTTTCTATTCCCAGATATATGGCACTATATCTGGGCATATGATAAGTGTTCAGCAAACTGGTAGACCAGTTTTAGGAAGGGCACTGTGGAACTTGGAGATTTAGAAATAGATTCTATTGAAACATCTGTATCTGCATTACCATGAAAAGTCTTCCTTTACGTTTTCTTGAAGACAGCTAGAAAGGGTTGTGGCTATGTAACAATAGGCATAACACACTATGATCGTAAGATAAATTGACTGTGACACCAAGAATATACTTTATGGTGCTTTGGTGAGTACACTAGTACCCTCTCTGTATCTTACATTCAAGGGTGTTCCAAGCATTGCAGTCCCATGGCTTACCAATTGCAAAAGAAGAAATAGAGAGGATGAATGTGTGAATGGTCAGAAGAGAATTTTCTGCAAGAGGAAAAGAAAATCCCTTTCCTCAAATGTAAAATGAGCAGGTTGAAGAGTTTGAAATTCTAAAGATAGACCCAGGGTATCTCCAGAAATTTTAATGAGTTCAACAACCCAGTGATATGGCTGATTATAATATTTGTTCCATGAAAATACATTTTGGTCTGGTGATTGATAAGTAAGAATGGGATTATTTACTAACCTTCTACCCTACTAATGTTGACTAATCTTTATATACAATAAAAGAGAACTTTTACAAATGAAATTTCCCTGTAGTTTGTGAAACTTTACTTTTTAACTGAAAAGCTTTCCGCTTCCAGCATAAAACAGAGGCAAATAAAAATTTTTAGCCTTTTACATTTATTTTTTACTCTCACTTTAGAAACTTTAAATACTTTTGGTTTTAAAATGTTTAAAAGAATATACCAAAATGCTTAAAATAAATGTTTATATCAATATTGACAGGATTCTAAATGTAATATTTTTAAAATATGCAACATTATGGACTCAATCTTTTGTATTGAGTTATAATGCAGCATGGTATAGAATAAATCTGACCAACATTAGGGAAGCTTTCTATTGAGAGATTCATTTAGCCTTTTGTAAAATCACCTAAAAATATTTGTATTTTAGCCATGCTAATTTGCCGGTATACAATTAGGAGAAATATGTAATATCAATTTTATTCCCACTGTTGTATTACATGATCTTTTTTTCTTTAACAAGAACCTGTGTTAAAGCAACTCCAAATAGTGCCTATAGCTCAGAAGTATAAAATACAGTCTGTGTCTGTAACAAAACCCTATTCCCACAGGTTCAAAAGAGATTGGAAATAAGAAGCCACCTATTTGCGTTTTGCAGAAGTAGCAGCAATCTGCAGACAACCCACTCTAGCTTCAAAACAGTATGGTAGATGATTTTATGGAACTTGCAATTACAAAAATCCGCTTTAACCTTTCTTTCTTACTGGCAGGTGTTCTATTGGCTTGCAGCCAGAGGCTGTGAGTGTAGTGCTGCCTGTGGTGTTCCTCAGCACTGTAGAGTGCTGAAAATGCCGACACTCCAGTTGATTGCTCATAATTGCATTAATTGTGGTCTGACAACTTCAGGAGAGAAGTATGATGAATATAGAAAACTATTTTACAAATTTGATCAGAGTACAAATTTCATCTCTTTTTTCTCCATAGATATGATATCTGCACTTATAAAAATAAGCCTTGTGGAACACTGGGTAAGTTTTTTTTTTTTTTTTTTTTTTTTTAATAAAGATAGAATGGTTCAGATTGTCTTTCTGGACCAATGGCTTTAATCTTTATTATTAATTTGCTCATTTTCCTTTCTGTACATCTGAAAGCCCTAAAATCTGTTACATCCAGCCTTTGCAGATATGTCATTTACTAGGAAACAAATATTTATTACTATCATAAATATTATATAAATTTCATTGGCTTTTTTGAATGGAATGATTCAAACTGGAATGATTATTAAAATTAACTTAGAATATGATTCAAAATCATTAAAGAATTATAAATTGAGGTTATCACTTATGTTCATATAATCCATCTCTGTAATGTATTTTCTATAATACCAAGATTGTGAGAGCAAATGAAAGCAATTAACATCTTGAAATTTCAGGCTAGAAAAGGAAAGGAAAAAAAAAAGAACTAAGGATACTTAATGAGGATGCACCAAGAACAATACTTCTTTTGGTACAATTTTGTGGAAAGAGTATAGCCCCATAAGTTAAGATAGTATTGGAAATTTTATACTACGCAAACAACAACCACAAAAAATAATCTTATAAAATATTATAGCCACAGGTGAAGAAGGGGTACAAGATTATCTTTCTTGTGCTCCCAAAGGGTCATTTATCTTTTAAAAGCATTTCTGTAGTATTCTAGAATTTTAAAATTACACGTTGTTACAGAGCATAATTTCATAGTTAACTGCAAATACAAATGGGCAAAAAAGGTAGCTCTCTAGTAGTCTAACATATTAAGCAACTAGAGTTATTTTAAAGGACAGAAGCTCTTTTCTCTGATAAATTTTTTAAGACTTTTACAGACTCAGAAGGTAAACAACTGAAGATGAATTCTCTAGTTTCTCTATGACAAGTCTCAGTTTTCTTAATTGTAAAAGAATAGTTATGAAATTGATTCCTATGCACCTCATAAGCATTTTGGGAAGAGCAAATTAAAGTAGATGTAGGAGGAAAAGTGTAACCCAACTTCCTGGGAAGTTCAGTGAAATATCTCTTCAGAAACTAAAATTTCTCTTGATAATTTTACCCGACTTCCCAGGCTTCTCCTACCCATTTCCCTCAGGATTTATGGCTGAAGAAGAAATCCCAAATAGCCAGTGCTGAGTATTAACTATGGAGAAGCTTGCTAGTTAAAAAGCATAATGGAGACAGAGTTCTCTTTGCTGTGCGAGCTCACATCAAAAAGATTTACTTTGTAGTGTTTTAAGCTAACAAGACCAACATAATCCAACAGAGGGGACTCTGAACTGGGAACTAACAACTGGCTTTGACAGTTTCAGTACATTAACTTTTACAGTGTATTTAAGCTCTTTGTTCCTCAATTTTCTTATCTATGATGTAGGAGTAATATCTGCCCTTATGCTACATGGACATTGTTAAAGTCATTTAAGGAAAAAAATGTAGATATATTTAGTAAAGAGGTAGTATAAAAATGAACTGGTATTATAAATGTAGAAATTGCCTACACTTTTAAACTTTAGATATAATAGACAGTAGACCTCAAATCAGGTGCACATATCAGCCAGAGCTAGTATTTTTCTAATATATCTGTATTTGAAGAAATGTGTATATACACACATATACACATTTGTACATATACACACACATTCTCTCTCTATATATATACCCTCACTCTCCCTATATATATCTCTCTCTATATAGATATATCTATATATATACCCTCACTGTATGTATATCTATATATATACCCTCACTATATGTATATCTATATATATAACCTCACTCTCCCTATATATATACCCTCACTCTCCATATATATATATATATTCTGCTTTTTGAAGGTAGATTATTTACATCGAGATATGCTCTTTGTTGTATGAGGTTGGTGCAATTTACTTCGCACCAACCTAATGACATTAGTAAGACACACACACAGTGATTTTTACTTTTATTTTGAGATATAAAGTATTTTGATACTGCCTAGTACTTTGTCATTATTGGCAAAGATTTGAGGTGTTTTCCTATTCTACTTATTTTATTTTTCTGAAAATAATGTGTTCTAACTTTGATAGCTTATTAATTTATAGAATCAGTGCATTAATAGGTATGTATCAATGCACTTTCAAGCTCATTATAAGTTATTTTTCAAATTATAAACTTGTATATTGTTTTCATACTACTTCTTGTTAAAACGGAATGAGTATATATATATATATATATATATACACATATATATATTACACACACACACGTTTTAACTTCTTCTATGGAAAATATATTATCAGTAGAGAATTGAGCAGATTACTTTTTGACTTGTATTCTAGTCACTTTCATATTGGCTTTTATACTGATTTTTCCATAGTATCTTGCTTAATAATTCTGATGACCAATTGTAACATGGCTAAGTAGGCTTAAGGGTGCAAACTGTGGCCATCAAGCTGAGGAAACCTAAATGACCCAAATAGTAATCAAATCGCCATTAACACAATCATACATAAGAATTTTGACAGTCTCAATTTTATAGGTATACAGAACATTGTGGGGGGTTGTGAAAATACATTAGCATTTAAAATACTTCCATTTTAGTTGAGATTTAGCTTTATATTTCAATGAGTAGGAATTTTCCAAGTATATTCTTTCTGAAGTTGTTGTTTTAGCAGAGATAACAATTTTATATAAGATGGCAGAAGTAAACCTGTGCTTGTAAATACACCTTGAGGAGTCACTGAAAATTCTCAATTGAAAATACAGCCACATGGCACATACCAAAAAAACGACACAACAACAACAAAACCCAAAAGCTAACCCATGGAATAATAGATTTTGGGAAATGTAAGAAACATTAATTTAACAATAATTATTCTTAGTAATTCTGCTTTTCTTTTGAAAAAACATACATTTCATAAAACTCAAAACAGAAACAGTATTCAGAGTGGCTTTGTTCTTCCCATATAATAGGCCACATTGAACCAAATAACTTAAAGCCAGATAATATAATGCAATTTTTAAAAAGATTTCAGGTACTTTCCTATTCTACTTCTCATTTTATTTTTCTTAAAATAAAAGTAAAATTCACTATGTGTGTCTCTCTCTTTCTCTCAGTGGAGATTGAAAATGACATTCATTAAAATATTTAAACAAATATTAAATATTAACCAAAAATTAAATGAAACAAAAAAAAGTAAGTTATCCTGCTCCACTTTTTACATTCTCTGTTTTAGGTCCCAATACCTCTAATGAATGGAAGGGCAGCCCAGGGGTATCACCAGTATTTATAACTCTGTGAGGCAGAAATCACCTCCCTCCCCAACTCCTGCCTCTCTCACATAAAACAGTAGGAAAGGCAAACAATCTATTAGCAAATCCAGCATTAATCTCATCTCTGTTCCAATGTAGCTGTTGATACTTATATTAGAAAATACAGAGAAACACAACTTCTAGAGCTTTCTCGTCAGTAAAATTATGGATTATATATCATTTATTGTTTCTAATTAGTACAGCTGGGAAATTATACCTAGCACAGAACATTGCTTATTGCATTCAATAAATATTCATTGAATTGAATTGAAATCACTTTTGGTGGGAAAGTAATTATTAATGTTTGGGTGATGATAGTAGACTACTGACCATAAAAAATGTTTTTTCCTACTTCTCCTTCAACTTCTTCGAAATAACTTTTTGTTTCTATGTGCATGAAGTATGATTTGGCATCTGTTTCCTTATAAGAGATGACATTTCTGCTTTTGCACAAAAATTCTTTTTTTAAGCACTGTGTTAAAGTTCTGTAGTATTTCACACAGCATGATATTCATTTGAAAGTAAATATTAAAACTTTTACATACTAAAATCCCCAAGGGGAGAATACCTTGAGTAACATAACATTTCACTGGAATCAGCGAATTAACACCATAGTATTTGCTTTATTAGTAAAACTGTAATGCATTGAAATAGGGAATAGGAGAGAGGAAAAGTGACACTGAATGCGTGAATGACTTTCCTCCCATTAATATACTAAAAGAAATTGTTGCATCACTGTCAGGATTAATTTCAGATGATTAAAAAAATATGCAAAAACCTCCCATCTTTAATAGTTCTCCTTTCCATCTTTTGAATCATTCATTTTATTTTTAATAAAAATATCACTTAAAAAATCATTTGGGATTCCCCCTTTTTTTGGTAACTAGAAAGTTACTTGTATATTTTTATGAACCCACTAAACTTAAACAGATCTCTTTAGAAAAATAATGTGGATATATTTTGCTTTCTACAGCCTGAAGAATGTTAAAATAGAAATGCTTTCTTGAATTCCCTCTTCTGGCTCAAGTTACTAGGTGGTCCCAAGTTACCAGAAGTAAAATTTATAAATCTAACCCCTAGTCTAGACATTTTCCAGCACTGACTGCAGTTCAAAAAATATTAATGTCTAGCCGGCAAAGTGAAATTCCCCCCAGTGATTTTGCAAATGACTAGAAAGTTAACCTTTTGCCAACGGCTCCTTCTGTGCATGGAGGTTATTAAAAAGAATCCAGGCATTTGTAAGTATGGGCTTTTAAAGACTGAAACACCTTGGCTTGACCCTTTGTGTCTCTTTCTGTTTATTCAGGCTTGGCCTCTGTGGCTGGAATGTGTGAGCCTGAAAGGAGCTGCAGCATTAATGAAGACATTGGCCTGGGTTCAGCTTTTACCATTGCACATGAGATTGGTCACAAGTGAGTGAGTTTAAGAAAATCAAAATAAATTTTAGAACTCCGCTCTTGAGCAACTTGTAACTACTGTGTGGAAAGGCTGTGCTGAACCTTATTTTACTGCCTTTTTGTCTGATTCCAATAGAGGATGTTATTATTTTGAGTATTGGGATAAATCATCTTAAGAACTGGAGACCTGTTAGATCATCTTTGTTATTCAATGAGTAGTGTCCTCAGTGGTGAATGCGCCACGTTTAAGTTTTTGTTCAGTCTCCTCGATACGTGTTTCCTTATAAAGTCCAGTTGTTTAAATGATCTTTCTTTTCCTCAAGTGACAATGCATATATATTTTAAAATCATTGACACCACTACCATAAAATGTAGTTTTAGTTTTCACTCTTCATACAGCTGTCAGCATCCCTTTTCCNATTAAATATTAACCAAAATTAAATGAAACAAAAAAAAGTAAGTTATCCTGCTCCACTTTTACATTCTCTGTTTTAGGTCCCAATACCTCTAATGAATGGAAGGGCAGCCCAGGGGTATCACCAGTATTTATAACTCTGTGAGGCAGAAATCACCTCCCTCCCCAACTCCTGCCTCTCTCACATAAAACAGTAGGAAAGGCAAACAATCTATTAGCAAATCCAGCATTAATCTCATCTCTGTTCCAATGTAGCTGTTGATACTTATATTAGAAAATACAGAGAAACACAACTTCTAGAGCTTTCTCGTCAGTAAAATTATGGATTATATATCATTTATTGTTTCTAATTAGTACAGCTGGGAAATTATACCTAGCACAGAACATTGCTTATTGCATTCAATAAATATTCATTGAATTGAATTGAAATCACTTTTGGTGGGAAAGTAATTATTAATGTTTGGGTGATGATAGTAGACTACTGACCATAAAAAATGTTTTTTCCTACTTCTCCTTCAACTTCTTCGAAATAACTTTTGTTTCTATGTGCATGAAGTATGATTTGGCATCTGTTTCCTTATAAGAGATGACATTTCTGCTTTTGCACAAAATTCTTTTTTTAAGCACTGTGTTAAAGTTCTGTAGTATTTCACACAGCATGATATTCATTTGAAAGTAAATATTAAAACTTTTACATACTAAAATCCCCAAGGGGAGAATACCTTGAGTAACATAACATTTCACTGGAATCAGCGAATTAACACCATAGTATTTGCTTTATTAGTAAAACTGTAATGCATTGAAATAGGGAATAGGAGAGAGGAAAAGTGACACTGAATGCGTGAATGACTTTCCTCCCATTAATATACTAAAAGAAATTGTTGCATCACTGTCAGGATTAATTTCAGATGATTAAAAAAATATGCAAAACCTCCCATCTTTAATAGTTCTCCTTTCCATCTTTTGAATCATTCATTTTATTTTAATAAAATATCACTTAAAAAATCATTTGGGATTCCCCTTTTTTTGGTAACTAGAAAGTTACTTGTATATTTTATGAACCCACTAAACTTAAACAGATCTCTTTAGAAAATAATGTGGATATATTTTGCTTTCTACAGCCTGAAGAATGTTAAAATAGAAATGCTTTCTTGAATTCCCTCTTCTGGCTCAAGTTACTAGGTGGTCCCAAGTTACCAGAAGTAAAATTTATAAATCTAACCCCTAGTCTAGACATTTTCCAGCACTGACTGCAGTTCAAAAAATATTAATGTCTAGCCGGCAAAGTGAAATTCCCCCCAGTGATTTTGCAAATGACTAGAAAGTTAACCTTTTGCCAACGGCTCCTTCTGTGCATGGAGGTTATTAAAAGAATCCAGGCATTTGTAAGTATGGGCTTTTAAAGACTGAAACACCTTGGCTTGACCCTTTGTGTCTCTTTCTGTTTATTCAGGCTTGGCCTCTGTGGCTGGAATGTGTGAGCCTGAAAGGAGCTGCAGCATTAATGAAGACATTGGCCTGGGTTCAGCTTTTACCATTGCACATGAGATTGGTCACAAGTGAGTGAGTTTAAGAAAATCAAAATAAATTTTAGAACTCCGCTCTTGAGCAACTTGTAACTACTGTGTGGAAAGGCTGTGCTGAACCTTATTTTACTGCCTTTTGTCTGATTCCAATAGAGGATGTTATTATTTTGAGTATTGGGATAAATCATCTTAAGAACTGGAGACCTGTTAGATCATCTTTGTTATTCAATGAGTAGTGTCCTCAGTGGTGAATGCGCCACGTTTAAGTTTTGTTCAGTCTCCTCGATACGTGTTTCCTTATAAAGTCCAGTTGTTTAAATGATCTTTCTTTTCCTCAAGTGACAATGCATATATATTTTAAAATCATTGACACCACTACCATAAAATGTAGTTTTAGTTTTCACTCTTCATACAGCTGTCAGCATCCCTTTTCCAGGCATAAAGTTTGTGCAGACATTGCTATGTAACTTGTATTTTCAGGTGCGTTTGTATGTCATTGAAAAAAAAAACCTGCAAGAAGTACACGATACCATCCTCCTTTCTTCCTAGGAGAACCTGAAGGTTTTAATGTTTGTTTTAAGTGAACCTGTGCCAAAGGAAAACTATCTTATGCACCCTGCCCCGACCCATGTTAAAAAATACCATTTAAAAATTTTAAACAACAGGCAGTAGTAATATGAAAGCCTGTTCATGTGGAAGGAGAGAAGCTTGATAATACTTTTTAAAAAAATTTCAACATTTGTGTTGAAATTTGACTGAAAGATGACTTGCCTCAATTAGTCAATTTTAAGCTGATTCTGGTGCTCTTATAAAGGTAAAACTAAACAAAAGAGCTTCCAATTTACTAACAGGATTTTTTTTTAAGCAGGGAAGCTCTTCTAAAACAGAAACAGTTAACATTTAGCAAATGACTAATTGTATCTGCTAAAAAAAAATGAGAGAAAACTTTAAAATGTTAGTCCAGTGTTTTTAGCTAAAATAAGCAGCTTACTTGCAAGAACTCCTGACATATTTATAATTTAAGTTTTATAATCTACTTTTTTGGTGGCGACATAGCTAGGGGAAAAGAACAAATAAAATCAATGTTTTAACCAACATTCAAGACCCATCTAAAATGCCAATTCTTCCATTAAACTTTTAAAATTCTTAAAAAAAAAAATCAATGTTTATTATATACTTGCCTCAGAGGTAATTCCTGAGGTAAATCTGTAGTTCAGCTTTTGTTGTTGTTGTTGGAGAGTAAAATTGGGTCTGTTGGCTGCATTATTTCAAAAGTGCAATCAAATTTTATCAAATTGATATTGATTTAGGTGTAAATTTAAATAAACAGTAAGTTTCAACCCTGGCTTGATTCAGACACAGGAAAAGTCAGTATTATACGCTTAATGAAGACTGAAAAATATTGATGTTCTACTTTCCATTGTAATAAACATCAGGTGAATAAAAGGAAAAGCCCTCTTAACCAAGCAGTTTATCTTTAATTCACTTAAAAATCTGGCTAATTAATGACTCTCATACTCCTATGCAATCAAACTGAATTTAATAGGTTGTGTTAGATTCAGTTAAATTGGAAGGTTAGGAAAAGTAACATACAGTGAGTGAAAACTTGTGTATGTGAAACACTATTATGTAGTCACAAGTTAGTCAATGTCAACACACACATTTCATGTTCCTTTCTTGTATGTACATACTTAAATAGCTGAGGTGAGGGTTTATCTTTCTTTTATAAAGATTCTGATTGGGCAACTTCCCAGGATTCCTAGATTTTGTTGTTGTTGTTGTTGGCCTTATAGATAAATCCTTTCAATTCTTCCTACAATGAATGGCTTGTACCTTATGTAGAAAAACTGTGAAAGAGAAATAGAATATACCTCTGAAGTTTTATGTATCTTGGAGTAACTTTGTTTCATAGTTAACTCTTGTTTGAAAGTATGAGTGTTAAAATGGGGAAAAAAATCCACAAAATCCTTGGATTGAGAGCCAGAAAATGCTTCCATTTAAAATGTTGTTTGACAGACAAAAAAAAAAAAAAAAAAAAAGATAGCTTTTTCACCATGTCCAGTTTATCACCATGTTACTATCCCCCTTCCCCAGACAACTGGGCAGATGTGTTTAGCATCTATTGTCTGTTTTGTGTTGCTCTAAAGGAATACCTAAGCCTGAATAACTCATTTAAAAAAGCGGTTTATTTGACTCACAGTTCTGCAGGCTGTATGAGAAGCATAATGCCAGCATCTACTTCTAGTGAGGGACTCAGGAAGCTTCCACTCATGGTGGAAGGCAAAGCAGGAGCCAGTGCACTACATGGCAAGAGAGGCAGCAAGGGAGATGCTGTGCTCTTTTAAACAACCAGCTGTCATGTGAACTCATAGAGCAAGAATTCATTCATTCCCCCCCAGGAAGGCACCAAGCCAATTATGAGGGATCTGCCCCCATGACCCAAATACCTCCCACCAGGCCCCACCTCCAGTATTTGGGATCACATTTCAATATGAGATTTAGAGGGAACAAACATCTAAACTATATCAACATACTATTTTTTTCAATATGTCAAATTATTATTTGGTCAGTTAGGGAAAATCTGTTTCATATGTGAAGATCCCTTTACTTTCTTTTAAGATCTTAGGGTTTAGCCTTCAGGAACTTAGCAGGTTAACTCTGGCACAATTCATGTCATCATTAAAATACAGTGATCTCTATTTTTCCTGAACCAAAGCAGTAGCCATAGTAAATATATCAAATATGTTTTCAGATGAAGTATACTGATTTTTTGTGACTCGTATCCTTTACGAGAATGGATGTTAAGTGATGTGATGATATCGGCAGATTCATTACAGTGAATAATATTTGACCATAAATTACTGAGAAGAGCCCCTACTGAGTAACTAGACTGTGTGAATATTTTCTCCCTTTCTTTAAATTGTGTAGAATATGATTTTGCACACAGTGTATACTTGTGCAGGGATATAATATCTATTTAAAATAGCTGTGAGATAACATTTTCTTTGGCTAAGCCTTAGTGACCACTTTTATTTCTCTCCATCCTCTCCATCCTTTTGTGAAAACAAGAAATTAGTTTCGTTGTCAAATGAAAAATTGTGGTTTTTTTTTTACTATATTTAAATGGCATGTCTAGGTTTTATATAGACTATAAGCCAAAGGCACTTAATGAAACCTTATAGGAAAGAATGTTCTTTGAAAGATTTAAAAAATTAATTATGTAGTTGCCATGAATTTTATAAGTTGAAAAGATTATGATGTCAAAGAGGGGTGGCAAGAATGCAGCCAGACATCTAGTATATTGAGAAAGCTAACTAGTGTATCTAAACTGTACAAAAACAAATAATCTTAATAAGGGATCTTAAAAATACTCATTTTTTGGTTATGAATGCATACTGAAGTATGTGAGACTGAAGTGACATGATGTCCAGGATTTTCTTTTAAAAGAAAGGAAAAAAAGAAAGACAAAACAAGAATAGCAACATCTTGAATTTTATTATCTTGATGATGTGTTTATGGAAGTTCATTATGCCACAGTTTCTACTATTGTATATGTCTGATTTTTTCCACAAAATGAGTTCTAAGATCATACATTGTTTAGGTGTGACTTAACTCATTTATTAATCATGATTGAGTGAACTTTAATATTGAGAGAATCTTTAAAGTATTACAATTTGTAGTCAGACACTGTGGCTCATGCCTGTAATCCCAGCACTTTGAGAGGCCAAGGTGGAGGATTGCTTGACCAGCCTGGGCAACATGGCCAAACCCTGTCCCTACAAAAAATACAAAAATCAGCCAGGTGTGGTGGCATGCATCTGTAGTCCCAGCTACTCGAGAGGCTGAGGTGGGAGGATGGATGAGCCCAGAAGATCAAGGCTGCAGTGAACCGTGATCATGATCATGCCACCACACTCCATTCTGGGTGACAGGCCAAGACTCTGTTAAAAAAAAAAAAAAGAAAGAAAGAAAAAAGAAAAGAAACCTGTATTGAAAGCTGTAGGGATATATTGGTCTTGCTTTAGGAAGTAAATATCAGTATTTTGTCTTAACCATAGGAATTCTCTCTGTAGATTAGTTAGGAGATGAGTTTTAATGTTAGTTTTATAAAATGAATTAGGAAATATTTTCTAGAATAGTTTGTTTTCCCATAAGTACATTTTAAAACATTATTTAGGTATAACTTACATACATTAAAAATGCACCCATTCTATTTATGGTTCATTGAGCTTTGGCAAAGTTGTATAACCATGTCCCACCACCACAGTCAAGATATGAACATTTCTATTATCTGAAAAAGTCCCCTTTACAGTTAATTTCTACCCTCTTCCCCACTCCTTCATCCCCAGACAACCGTGGATCTCCTTTTTATCACTATAGATTAGGCTTGCTTTTCTATCATTTCATATAAGTGGAATTACTCAATGGGTACTCTTTTGTGTCTAGGTTTTTACCCTGAGCGTAAGGTTTTTGGAGAGCCATCCATGTTGTTGTGTATATCAGTAGTTCACTTTTTTCTGAATAGTAATCCATATCACATATCACTTTTCTGGTTGTTTTTAGTTTTGTGCTATTATGAATAGAATTATTATGCAGATCTGTTCATAACTATTTGTACTGATTTTGTAAGCTTTCATTTCTCTTGGGTGATACTGTTGGTAGCATGGTGTTAGTTTAATGATGTTAGTGATGGTGAGCAATTTTCATGTGCTTCATATATATCACTCATATATCTTTGAAGTGTCTGTTCAAATCCTTTTCCCACTTTAAAAAAATGGGTCGTTTTCTTCTTATTGAGCTGTATTATGGATAAAAGTCTTCATCCTATTTATATGTGTATTATGTGTGTATATATACACACATAAATAGGATGAAGACTTTTATCTAAAATATATAATATATATAACATATAACATATATTCATCCATAATATATAACATAAAACATGTATAGTTTATATTTGTGTGTGTATCATATTTTCTCCTCATCTGTTGCTTCCTGTTTACTTTTTAAATTGTGTCACCTTATGAAAAGCAGAAATTTAAAATTTTGATGAAGTCTAACTTAAAATTTTTCTTCTGTGGTTTGTGCTTTTTGCATCCTAAGAAAGCTTTGTGTATTTCAAGATTGTGAGGATATTTTCCTGTAGAAGATTTATACTTCTAGCTTTTATATTTAGATCTATAATCCATTTTGAGTTAATTTTTATGTATAGTAGGAGGTACGGGTTGAGGTTCATCTTTTTTCCATACGAATATCCAGTAACTTCAGCACAATTTGCGTTAAAAAGTTGGTTGGTTTGTACTTTTATTTTAATGCCTTTGTCTAGTTTTGGTATCAGAATAAAGTTTGTCTTATAAAATGGGTTAAGTCACAGCCAACGTTATACTGAATGGGCTAAAGCTAGAAGCATTCCCCATGAAAACTGGCATAAGACAAAAGTGCCCTCTCTCACCACTCGGGCTCAGCGTAGTATTGGAAGTTCTGGCCAGGGCAATCAGGCTAGAGAAAGAAAGAAAGGGCATTCGAATAGGAAGAGAGGAAGTCAAACTACTCCCTGTTTGCAGATGACATGATCCTATATCTAGAAAACCCCATCATCTCAGCCCAAACGTTTCTTAAGCTGATAAACAACTTCAGCAAACTCAGGATACAAAATCAATGTGTAAAAATCACTAACATTCCTATAGACCAACAATAGTTAAGCCAAGAGCCAAATCAGGAATGAACTTTCATTCACAATTGCCCCAAAATGAATAAAATACCTAGGAATACAGCTAACTAGGGAGGTGAAATATCTCTAAAAAAAAAAAAAAAAAAAAAAAAAAAAGGTAATGGGACTAATGGGATTTAATTAAACTAAAGAACTTCCGTACAGCAAAAGAAACTACCAACAGAGCAAACAGACTGTGTACAGAATGGAAAAAATTTTTTTCAGACTATGCATCTGACAAAGCTCTAATATACAGCATATATAAGGAACTTAAACAAATTTACAAGAAAAACCATTAAAAAGTGGGCAAAGGACATGAACACACACTTCAAACAAGGCATTCATACATACATATATATATATATAAAAGCTCAACATCACTGATAATTAGAGAAATCCAAATCAAAACCACAATGAAATACCATCTCAAACCAGTCAGAATGGCTGTTGTTAAAAAGTCAAAATTAACAGATGCTGGTGAGGCTGTGGAGAAAAAGGAATGCTTATATACTGTTGGTGAGAGTGTAAATTAGTTCAACCATTGTGTAAGACAGTGTGGCCATTCCTCAAAGATCTAAAGACAGAAATACCATTCAACCCAGCGTTCCCATTACTAGGTATATACCCAAAGGAATATAAATCACTCCATTTCAAAGACAAATGCACATGTATGTTCATTGCAACCCTATGCACAATAGCAAAGACATGAAGTCAACCTAAATGACCATCGATAACAGACTGGATAAAGAAAATGTGGTACATGGGCCGGGCGCAGTGACTCAAGCCTGTAATCCCAGCACTTTGGGAGGCCAAGTCGGGTGGATCACGAGGTCAGAAGATCGAGACCATCCTGGCTAACATGGTGAAACCCCGTCTCTACTAAAAAAAAATACAAAAAAACTAGCAGGGCGAGGTGGCAGGCGCCTGTAGTCCCAGCTACTCGGGAGGCTGAGGCAGGAGAATGGCGTGAACCCTGGAGACGGAGCTTGCAGTGAGCCAGGATCCGGCCACTACACTCCAGCCTGGGCGACAGAGCGAGACTCTGTCTCAAAAAAAAAAAAAAAAA
>NW_016806624.1:1011949-1028943 GCF_001698545.2 Rhinopithecus bieti
ATAATAATAATAATTATTATTATTATTATTATTATTAGGTAGATGTGAGGTTTCACCATGGTGCCCAGGCTAGTCTCCAACCCCTGAGCTTAAGCAGTCCTTCCACGTCAGCCTCCCAAAGTGCTGGGATTACAGGCTCCAGCCACCACACCTGGCCTGTTTGCTCATTTTCTGTTTCATTGTCTACTCCTTATTATTTTCTTCCTAGTTCTTACTTTGGATTTAATTTGTCCTTTATTTAAAAACATTTTTAAGATAGAAGTTTGAATAATTGATTTTGGACCTCTCTTCTTTCATAAAATTAGCACTTAACAGCTATAAATTTCTTTGTAGGCCCTCCTTTACCAGCATTTCACAAATTTTATTATACTATATTTTTATTTTCATTCAGTTAAAATTGTTTGTGTGTTATTTCTTCTTGGATTGTGATTAGATAATATACTCTTATTTTAATCTTTCTAATATTGAAAGATTAAATGGTGTTAAATTAAAAGATTTACAAGCCTTGTGGCTTGTAGATTAAAAGCCTCATGGTCTATCATATGTTCTATCTTGGTGAATGTGTCTCACACTCTTATTTTAATTCTTAATTTTGTGTTTACATAGTTGATATATATATTTATGCGATATATGAGGTGTTTTGATACAGGTGTGCAATGCGTAATAATCACATCATGGAGAATTTTGGTATCCAACTCCTCAAGCATTTATCCTTTGTGTTACAAATAATCCAATTATTTTAGTTATTTTAAAATGTAAAATTAAATTATTATTCATTATAGCCACCCTGCCGTGCTATCAGGTAGTAGGTTTTGTTCATTCTATTTTTTTGGTACCCATTAACCAGCCTACCCGCATTCCCCACCCTCCCCAACTACCTTACCAGCCTCTGGCAACCATCCTTCTACTCTCTATGTCCGTAAGTTCAGTTGTTTTGAGTTTTAGCTCCCACAAATAATTGAAAACATGCAGTTTGTCTCTCTGTGCCTGACTTATTTCACTTAACATAATGATCTCGAGTTCCATCCACGTTGTTGCAAATGGCAGGATCTCATTCTTCTTATGGCTGAATAGTACTCCATTATGTGTATGTACCAGATTTTCTTTATTTATTCTTCTGTTGATGGACACTTAGGTTGCTTCCAAACTGGCTACTGTGGATAGTACTGCAATAAACATGGGAGTGCAGATATCTCTTCCATAGCATGATTTCTTTTATTTTGGGTATATACCTAGCAGAGGGATTGCTGGATCATATGGTAGTTCTATTTTTAGGTTTTTGAGGAACCTCCAAACTGTTCTTCATAGTAGCTGTACTAATTTACATTCCCACCAACAGTGTATAAGGATTCCCTTTTCTCCACATCCTTGCCAGCATTTGTTACTGTCATAATAATAAATGCCATTTTAACTGGGGTGAGATGATATCTCATTGTAGTTTTGATTTGCATTTCTCTGATGATCAGTGATATTGAACACCTTTTTATATGCCTGTTTGCCATTTGTATGTCTTCTTTTTTCTTTTTTTTTTTTTTTTTGAGACAGAGTCTTGCTCTGTCGCCCAAGCTGGAGTGCAGTGGCGCGATCTTGGTTCACTGCAAGCTCCGCCTCCCTGGTTCATGCCATTCTCCTGCCTCAGCCTCCTGAGTAGCTGGGACTACAGGCACCCTCCACCACGCCTGGCTAATTTTTTGTATTTTTAGTGGAGACGGGTTTCACCGTGTTAGCCAGGATGGTCTCGATCTCCTGACCTCGTGATCCACCCGCCTCGGCCTCCCAAAGTGCTGGGATTACAGACGTGAGCCATCACGCCCAGCCTGCCATTTATATGTCTTCTTTTTCAGAAATGTCTATTCAAATCCTTTGCCTATTTTTTTTATCCAGGTATTAGACTTTTTTCCTGTAGAGTTGTTTGAGCTCTTTATATATTCTGGTTATTAATCTTTCGTCAGATGGATAGTTTGAAAATATTTTCTCCCATTCTGTGAGTTGTCTCTTCACTTTGTTGATTGTTTGCTGTGCTGTGCAGAAGCTTTTTAACTTAATGTGGTCCCATTTGTCCATTTTTGCTTTGGTTGCCTGGCCTGTGGGATATTGCTCAATAAATTTTTGCCCAGACCATGAGATTTTCCTTAATGTTTTCTTGTAATAATTTCATAGTTTGGGGTCTTAGGTTTAATTAAGTGTTTAATCCATTTTAATTTGATTTTTGTATATGGTGAGAGATAGGGTGTATCTTGCATCCTTGAAAAGTATATCTGCCCTTGTTGGGCCTGGTGTTCTAGCATTGTCAATTAGTTCTCTTTTGTTGATAATGTTGTTCAAGCGTTTGGTGTTATACCTTTTCTTTATCGTTGACCAATCAATTACTAAGGGAGGAGTATTGACAACTCCAAATGCGTATCTAGATTTGTCTACTTCTCCTTTTCACTCTGTCAGTTTTTGCTTCATGTATTTTAAGTTTTTAAATTAAGTGCATTCACATTTAAGATTTTTATGTCAGCCAGGTGCAGTGGCTTACACCTGTAATATCAGGACTTTGGGAGGCCAAGGCGGGTAGATCACTTGAGGTCAGGAGTTCGAGACCAGCCTGGCCAATATGGTGAAACCCCGTCTCTACTAAGAAATACAAAAAAAATTAGCCGGTTGTGGCGGCGGGTACCTGTAGTCCCAGTTACTCAGGAGGCTGAGGCAGGAGAATTGCTTGAACCCGAGAGCTGGAGGTTGCAGTGTGAGCCGAGATCACGCTACTGCACTCCAGCCTGGGCAACAGAACAAGACTCCATCTCCAAAAAGAAAAAAAAAAGTTTCTAACTATAATAGTGGATTTGTGTATTTCACTTTGCAATTCTATAAGTTTTTGACTCACTTTTTTTTTACACTTGGTTGTTAGGTGCATACACACTAAGATTTTTTTTTCTTCTTAGAGAATTGATGCTTTTATCATTATGTAATGTCATTCTTATCCATGAGAATTTTCCTTTATCTGAAGCGTGCTGTGTCTCACATTAATATAGCTACCCCAGTTTTCTTTAGATTAGTGTTAGGGTGGTATATCTTTTTCCATCCGTTACTTTTAACCTAGCTGAGTCTTTATATTTATAGTAGGTCTCTATGGTATTCAACATGTAGTTGGGTCTTATATTTTTCGCCACTCTGACAATCTTGAGCTTTTAATTGGTATATTTAAAACTTT
Organism: Rhinopithecus bieti; assembly: GCF_001698545.2. NCBI lineage: Eukaryota > Metazoa > Chordata > Mammalia > Primates > Cercopithecidae > Rhinopithecus > Rhinopithecus bieti. The sequence goes on from NW_016806624.1 coordinate 1,015,146, forward strand.
CATATTTAAAGTGATCATCAAGATAATTGAATTAATATCTGTCATGTGTGTAACTTTTCTATTTATTGTATTTTGTTTCTTTTATCTTTTTCTGCCTTGTTTTAATGGAGCACTTTATGATTCTATTTTATCTCTTCTCTTAACATATCAATTATACTTCTTTTAAAACATCTTAGTAGCTGCTCTTGAGTTTTCAATATAACAATTTTATATATAAATTATATTTATTGTGTACATATATATAAATTTGTAGCTAATCTAAGTCTGCCTTCAAATAACACTAAATTGCCTCATGTGTAATACAGGCTTATTTAAAGAATGTATGTCCAATTCTTCATTCCTGTTCCTTATGACATTGCTGTCCTTCATTTTATTTATCCATTTACTATAATAATTAATACATTGTTACTATTATTACTTTAATAGTTATCTTTTATATCAATTAAGGATAAGAAAAATATATTTTATTTTAGCATTAGTCTTTTTTAATTTTTAGTTATTATAGACACATAATAGTTGTATGCATTTATAGGGTATGTGTGATATTTCGATCCAAGGATATAAGGTGTATGATCAAATCTGGGTGATTGGGATCTTCTTTTTTTGATGTCCTTCCTTTCTTTATATAGACCTAAGTTCCTGACCTATGTTATTTTCCTTTTTCCTGAAGAGCTTTAAAAAATATATTTCTTGGAGTGCAGGTCTGCCAATAATGAATTCTCTTAGTTTAGGTTTGTCTTAGAAACTCTGTTTCTCTTTAATCTTTGAAAGATAATTTCATTGGATACAGAATTTACATGGTTTCTGATAGAAATAACTGAAATTTCTATCCTTGTTTCTTCAGGAGTAAGGTGTATTTTTTCACTGTATTCTTTCAAGATTTTCTCTCTGTCTTTTATTTTCTGCCATTTGAATATGATATGCGTACATCCAGATTTTTTGGTATCTACCTATTTAGTATTTCTGAACTTCCTGGATCTGTAGTTGGATATCTGTCATTGATGTTGAAAAGTTCTTAGCCATTATTACTTCAAATACTTTTCTGCTCCCTTCTCTTTTTCTTCTCCTTCTAGTATGTCAATTACATGGAAGTCACACCTTCAGATATTGTCTCAGAATTCCTAGATGGTCTATTCTGGGGTGTGCGTGTGCATGTGTGCATGTATGTGTGTATGTGTGTGATTCTTTTTTCTCTGTGTATTTAAGTTTGGGAAGTTTATATTGACCCTATTATCAAGTTCACTGGTTCTTTCCTTAGCAAGTTCAGTCCTTAGCATGTTCAGACATTCTTCATTTCAGATATCTAGCATTAAAAAGACTTTTTCTTAGAGTTTTCATCACTCTGCATACATTAATTATCTATCTCTTCTTGCATGTTGTCTACTTTTTCCTTTAAAGCTGTTAACATATTAATTATAGTTATTTTAAATTCTCTGTTTATTCCAAAATCTGTGTCATATTTAATCTAGTTATGATGGTTGTTTTATCTTCTTTGCCCATGTTTCAGTATGTCTTACATATTTTTTTTACTGAAAGCCAGACATGATGTATTGGGTAATGGGAAATGAGGTAAACAGTCTTTTAATGTGTAGTAGTAGGTATTCTGTCAATAATTGCTAATGAATGATGCATGTTTGCATTGTAAAGTGTAACTCTAAAATGAAACTTGTAGCTCCTTTAAGTCTTTATACTCTTTGGAAGAACCAAATGAACTCAGTTTTTTTCTGGTATGGAAACATTTTCAGTTAATGTAGCATGACTGAAGCATTTTACTCTGTCAGCTGATTAAGTTTCAAAGTTATATAGTGCCATCTTTTTTAATCCAAACTTGTAAAATCATGCTTAATAATATTATTTTCTTATGTCTCTGAATTTACATTATATGTTTTAGTCACTATAAAATTTTTATATTTTTCAAATTAGAATATACTGCTATTATTATTAAAGTAGTACTCCATATTGTCTTTTAATAAATATTAAATTTTGGTCAGGGCCAGTAAGATGCCAAAATTATGCTATCTATGTATCCACACACATAAATAAATGCACATACATATACACACATATATATTATATATACAATATATATAAACTTTCATCTGTAGACATTCACATATGTAGACATATTCACATAGTAGCTAAAACAATAATGTAAAGACATTCTTTAGAAAAGTTATTAAAATAAAGTCTAACAATTAAATTATTTCAATAATTAGACTTTTGCCATAGTGTGGACTAATGCCAAAAAATAGGTAGGTCCAGTCTGCTGATTACTGCATTAAGTATCTGGAATTTCAGAATAAACTGTGTGTGTGTGTGTGTGTGTGTGTGTGTGTGTGTGTGTGTGTGTGTGTGCTGCAGAAATAATAAAACTACTGAAATAGATTTTGTCACTATCAAATTTTGGAACTTTGATGGGAGATTTTCTTCATTTTGCTGGAAAAATAAAGTTAATTTGTAGGCAGACACCATTGTCCGAATTGACTGGTAAGAATTTTAGCTATCATTAACTAATTCAGCAACATTTTTCTCATAGTACTAAGGAAGACTACAATGGCCAAAGTTTCCTTGTTCCAGCTACCCTCCCTATCTTTGCAATGACTATTATATACCCACACATACACATACATACACCCCAACATGTTAGTATAGTTCTAATAGCTAGCTTCCTCTGGTAACTGGCATCTTTACAGTGACATGAAAAGAAAAATGTGTAAAGTAGTAGTAGAAAAAAATATAAATATGTTATGATACTTTCTTTGACTGTTGGAAACTTAACCTTCAACTCAGAAATGCTTATACTAAGTGTGATCATTATTGTATATGGTATGGGGACAGTCTAGGTCCTGGATTCTGCTAGGCACCACCCTTATTAAATATTTTCTTACCTAAGTTCAGTATCTTGAATTCACTTTTTAAAGTATATTGCATATAATATGTAGAATATATATGTATTCTACATAAGTAGAATTAACGTTCAAACTCTGTTTTAGAAAACACATGAGCAAATTGTAATAATTATCCTATTGGGTAAATACTAAATCTAAAAATGTTTGCCAGATGTGGGTATAGAAGGTTCTGACTGAGTACATCACCTAAATTCTGTCTTTTCTTTACTATAACAAGTGATTCATAGCCGAACTCAGTTATGTATTAGAACAGTTCTCTAATGGAAAATCATTCTAAATTTAGAATGTCTTTTTATTCCCTTTTTTTTTTCTGCAATGGGCAAGCTTAACTTTGAGATTTTTACAGTTGGCACAATTTAGACTATCATTATCTCATCATTTTAAAAGTTGCTTCTTAAAGAAAAAATCAATCATGTTAAAAAGCATTAGGAAACTGTTCTTTAATCTGGTAATTTTATGTGTGTTATCTCTTTGAAGAACTGACTGATCATCTATTTATTTTTTCCTTTGGAGGCAGACTTTAGAAGTACATGTTCTATATACTAGTGATTGTTTAACAAAATGCTTGACAGAGTTTAAAGTACCATGATTATCTAACAAAAACAAAGATGTTGATACATTAGCAACACGATTATCTTCAGTTTAAAATTAAGATTGCTTAGACTGAAAATTTAACGAGGCATTTAAAGATTTTCCTTCGCTATATAGATCTTCTGTTTGGTTTGAAAACATCTGTTATGATTTTTAAAAGAATCTCCAGACTAAATGCAAATTAAATTTATACTCAGTACTCTATGTTTGCTCTTTCCATTCTTACAAATCTCCCAACAGAACCAATAAGAATTGTGTACCTAAATCAAGAGTAAGCTATTATTTTTGTGGTACAAAATGCATTATATTATTTTCACACTGTTAAGGGGGGTCATATAATGTAGGAGGAAATGACACAAAATATAATCACAAATGGGCTGCCTCATATATCTTAAAAAATGAAAAGACATGATAAATTCTGTCATTTATAATAGTATGCTTTTACCCTATATAAGGAAATTTTGTTTTGTTAAATGACATTTCAAATAAAAATATCATTTGCATAGAAAATGATCTGCTTTAATATTTAAAATATTTCAGAAAAGCATGTATGTCAAAAGACTGATAGATGCCGAGTTACAGAAGCTTAATTTAATGAATAACCTTTATGGCACAATTTCTGTCAGTCTCTGTATAGTAACCACTTTGTCTCTGACTGAGATGCCACTTGTTTTGACCAAAAACTCGCCCTTTTACCCTTTTATTACTTATTATATAGTATTATATATTTTATTACATTATCCACCATTAAGGGAGGTATGTACACATATGATGCTTCCAAATTTCTACCTCTCATGGTTTACAGTTAGTCAGCAGATAGTCTCTAATTGATGCACAATTTATTTGGATTCAGAGATTTACTGAGCACCTAATTCCAGAGATTTACTGAGATGGTTCCAATGGATACTGTGCATTGTGGATATGGTGATGATGAAAACAAAAGTCTTATCCTGGAAGGACATCTTTTTTTTTCACTTTTCTCTTTTTCTTTCTCCAACTCTTGATCAGTTACTTTGAGAGCATCTTCCTCTAACCCACTTGCATTCATGAGCCAAAACGTAAAATTACTAGGCTAGGGATGTGTAGTGTTATGAAGAAAAATAACAATACACAATTTTAAATTTGAACATAAAATAGAATCAGAGTCATTTACCTGTAGAACTTTTTGGAATACTTAAAAGTCCCCTTTAGAACTTCTTCAGTCATTTTCATGTACCTTTTCCTTGTTAAATCTGCTTTTCTTTAAATACCACTAGTTCTATAGGAAACTTTAAAATATATTTCATTCTGCTACATTGCTAATGCCAACAGTATTGTCATATACTATTCCTCATTTCACAGACACTGATTTAGTCTGCAAAATATGTTAAATAGGCTTATTTGAGCCATTCTCAGACATACAATAACAATTTATCCCATTATTTTAATTCAGTTTAATTTAATTTTTTTTGAGACAGGGTTCATTCTATCACTCAGGCTAGAGTGCAGTGGCATGAACACAGCTCACTGCAGCTTCAACCTCCTGGGCTCAGGTGATCCTTCTGCCTCAGCCTCCCATGTAGGTGGGACCATAGGCATGTGCTACCACACCTGGCTAACTTTTCTATTTTTGGTAGAGACAGGGTCTCACTTTGTTGCTGTGTTCATCCACTCTTGCATTGCTGTAAAGAAATACCTAAGACTGGGTAATTTCTAAATGAAAGAAACTTAATTGGCTCACGGTTCTTCAGGCTGTGCAGAAAGCATGATGCTGGCATCTGCTTGGCTTCTGGGGAGGCCTCCAGGAACTTACAACCATGGAGGAAGGCAAAGGGGGAGTGAGGTATCTCACATGGCGGAGCAGGAGCAAGAGAGAGAGGGAGGAGGTGCCACACACTTTTAAAAGACCAGACCTCACAAGAACTCACTCACTGTTGCAAAGACAGTACCAAGGGGGTTGGTGCCAAACCGCCTCCATGATCCAATCACCTCCCACCATGTCCCACCTCCAACACTGGGGATTACAATTTGATATGAAATCTGGGCAGGGACACAGATCCAAACCATATCAGTTGCCCAGGCTGGTCTGGAATTCCTGGGCTCAAGTGATCTTCCCACCTCAGCTTCCCAGAGTGCTGGGATTACAGGCATGAGTCACAGTGCCCAGCTATACCATTATATTTAGAGTAAATTTTTTCAGGGTTCCAAGAATGAGCTTCAAAACTTGAGAACGAAATCAATTTACAAAGCCGAGTCTGCTGTCTTGTGTAGTTAATCTGAGAGGAGAAATCAATTGCCAAATTGTAGAACAGAGTATTCTGTGTATATTCAGGTATGTATATTTAACTATGTAGAAACTTTATTTTAAAATATTCTGTGTGTATGTGTGTGTATTATAACAGGGGTCCCCAACTGTGGCCTGTTAAGAACTGGGCCACACAGCAGGAAGTCAGCTGTGGGTAAGCAAGGGAAGCTTCATTTGTATTTATAGCCACCCCCTGCCCCCCGCCACCCCACATTGCCCACATTACTGCCTGAGCTCCACCTCCTGTCAGATCAACAAGGATTACATTCTTATAGGAGCGAGAACCCTTCTGTGAACTTCTTATGTGAGGGTTCTTGATTGCCCGCTCTTTTGGAGAATCTAATGCCTGATGATCTGTCACTGTCTCCCATCACCCCCAGATGGGACTGTGTAAATGCAGGAAGACAAGCTCAGAGCTCCTACTAATTCTACACTGTGGTGAGTTGTGTAATTATTTTGTTATATATTACAAAGTAATAACAATAGAAATAAAGCGCACAATAAATGCAATGTGCTTGAATCACCCTGAAACCACCATCACCCCCAACCCCACCCTGGTCTGTGGAAAGTTGTCTTCCCATGAAACTGGTCCCTGGTGCCAAAAAGGATAGGGACAACTGTTATATCACACATTCATGTGTCCACCATTCACATTTAACAAATATTAATGTTGTCCCATTGCTGTTTTTGGGCTTTTATTGTTGTTCCTTTAAAACGTTGCCAATATCATATTGCTTTAATTACCATAGTTTTTTTTTTTTTTTTTTTTTTTTTGAGACGGAGTCTCACTTTGTCGCCCAGGCTGGAGTGCAGTGGCTGGATCTCAGCTCACTGCAAGCTCCGCCTCCCAGGTCTACGCCATTCTCCTGCCTCAGCCTCCCGAGTAGCTGGGACTACAGGCGCCCGCCACCTCGCCCGGCTAGCTTTTGTATTTTTTTTAGTAGAGACGGGGTTTCACCGTGTTAGCCAGGCTGGTCTCGATCTCCTGACCTCGTGATCCGCCTGTCTCGGCCTCCCAAAGTGCTGGGATTACAGGCTTGAGCCACCGCACCCGACAAATTACCATAGTTTTATAATAGGTATTGAAGCTCTCCCCTCCTTCTTCAAAATTAGTTTGGCCTTTTCTGACTCTTTACTTTCCTATATTAGTTTTGGAATCTTAGTGTCAGTTTCTATTTTAAAAACTAATAGAATTTTAGTTAAGCTGCTTATTCATTCAGCCTTGATGATGTGTTTGCAGGAAATTTACATGATTCCTAAGTGTTTTCTCATGCACTGAATGAAGACCCGTTCTTATGTGAGGTAATGCAAGAACCTAGGTAGGGCCATCCAGGAAGAGTTATGCCCCAGAGAAGAGAGAAACCTTTGGATAGGACAGGTGATGAGACAAGGCCTAATGAATAGAATGTCTTTTTTTTTCCCTATAGTGCGATAACTGCAATTCTTAAGATCCTATGTTATTTAAAATTATGTTTAAAAGTATTACTTGGATATGAAAAAAATTGATTACCACCCAGAGTTTCCAGTTCACAATGTTATAGTTAGTTTTCCTGCAGAAATTCAACTATAAAGGCTTCAATCAAACCTAACAAAACACATATAATTGCGTTAATTTTTCCTTTTAAGCCACACTCCACTAACACTGTCTTCTCTTTCCCTTTGCCTTGACCTGGTGTTTTTACATGGAGCACAATGCATAGGCACCAGCGTTCTTAACAGAAGCACACATAACCAAATAACACTCCAATGAAGTACCTAGACTAAAGCAACCATGTGTTCCTATGCTACAGACATAGGCTTTTTATTTTTTTCTTCGAAGTTGGTCTAGTTCCCAATACCCCTTACTGTATAACCAACACGGGTCTAGTTAAAGCAAATTATGTTAACTAATGAATTAAGCACATTATATCCAATTCACATTATGAGAACTTTACTAGTTTAGTCTGGCATCAGAGCTTAGATAAAGATTCAGTCAGGAAATTGTCAACATCATGGAAGTCCTGTGGATTGCTGTAAGTGTATGTCCCAGAGGTTGGAGAACAAGGGAGACTGCGACTTTAATACCCCAAAGTCAGATGGTATCCTTGCTTAAAGAGAAATGAAGTACTGGCCAGGATCTCAAGAGTCTCAGGAGCAGGGGAACGAGACAAGTGATTTAGTTTCTCAGACTGGGGTATAAAATAGTGTCTTGTTCACAAGAAACAGGACCAGAGCTTAACTACTAGAATTCACTGGAAAACTAGAATAGAACTGGACCAAAAATATGCCATATTTTAATGCTGCTCTACAAAGTTAATGGCCTCTATCTCTTTAAATTCTCTCTAACAATGATGCAATTGGTCCCTGATCCCATGAGCAGAGTGGAGCCTTGCTGTATATGTGAATTGTATGACTCCAGTGTGGTAATTGCAGGAACAAATGGGCAGAAAAAAGGGCAAAGTTCATCACAGTGAAAATGGAACTCATGGCAGATCCTTTGGATCCCACGTTTTACAAGAGACTGTTTATTAGGTCTGCATTTTAACCTCATGAGTCTCCTCAGTTTATCCAAATGAAATATCGACCTCCACTGAGATTCAGTTCACTTCACTAAACCTCTAAGCCTTCATCACCAATTGTTAGACTGTTTATATGCTAGGTACAATGAATAAAATGAAATATAAAACATACTTTTGCTCAGTGGGATAACTAGTAAAATGGAATTCAGTGTCAAGCTATACACATAGGCTTAAAATTTATTATTAACAGCCACTTTGGAAGACACTTTGGCAGTTTCTTACAAAACTAAGCATACTTTTAACATAGGATCCAGCAATACTTAAATGTGGAAATCAAACTATTAAAGATTTCAGAAGATAATATGGAAGTAAATCCCCATGACCTTAGGGTAAAGAAGAATTTTTTTAAACAAGATATAAAGAACATGAAACGTGTGATTAACCAGTTCAACCACATTAAAATTAAGTTTAATCAAAAGATACCATAAAACAAACGGCACGGTGGAGGAAAAGGTGTTTGCTACTGTGTTACAGTTAAACACATTTAACTGACACAGTCCAGTTTCAAGAACATATAAAGAACTACAAATTAATAAAATCAAATACCCCAATAGAAAATATGCAAAGTACTTGAACACTTTACAAAAGAAGGCTTTTATACGCTTATTGACCAAGGGGTCAATAAGCGTATAAAAAGATGTTCAACCTAATTAATATTCAGAGAAAGGCAAATTATACCTACCATGTTTGGCATAAATTAAGAAATCTGAAAATACTAAATATTGGTGAAGATATGGTGCAACCAGGATTCTTACACACTACAGGTGAGAATGTAAATTGGTGCAATCACTTTGAAAAGCTGTTTGGCATTGTCTAGTAAATTTGAAATTTTACGCAATTTATGACCCAACAATTTATTTTGCACATCTATACTAGAGCAGTGATCCCTGGAATCTCTGAGGCATTTTCAGATCAAAAGTAGTTTCACAATGTTAAGACTTCATTTGCCTTAAAAAAAAAAAAAAAACTATATTGATATTTGCACTGATTGTGTAAAAGCTATTGTGGGAATAAATGCTGACACTTTAGCATGAATCAAGACAGCCATACTAGTATTCAGTGTGTTTGTAACTCCTATGCATTCACAATAAAACCCACGCCATTAAGAGTATCCTTGATGAAGCAGCAAATGTATTAGTTTTATTAAGTCACAATCCTTGAGTTCATGTCTTCTTAATATTCTGTGTTACCCATTACTGCTGCATGAATGCTGGCTACATGATATTTCTGGGTCAGAGGCAAAAGATGTTATTACAGTACAGCAAGCATCAGAAGCATCAACATATTTACATTGGTTCCCCTTGGCCCCAAATTCCACAAGGGTGACACCATATGGCCCATATAAATGCACACGCAGTGAGTTTGCATTGCAACTGAGAAACATGGAGCTTTAAGGAATCTACCACTTTTATAACAAGTATTAAGTTAACCTGTTCTTTGTCCAAGAGGAGAGATGTTACCTCATCTCTCAAAATTACCCTGACAAATGGCCTGAGTGAAACAACAAGTGATCAGGCACATGCAGCAAGATGTGGAGGATCACAAAAGGCCCAAGGATGACTGTCTCTCCCAATATGTATCTGTCTCTGTGTGTGCATATGTGTGCGTGTGTGTGTGTATGTGTCCCTGTGACTCTTTTTCTCTATCTCTGTGTGTGTGTTCCTAAAACCCTCCACAAATGAGAATCATTAACTCGATGTAATCTGAAATGTTTACTAAACACATAAAACTGGCAATGGAGATATTCCCTTGTTACCACTATTCATCTATTGGGGTGGGCCCGAGGTTTGCCAAACACTCCTTTGTTCTTGTTTTTGTTCTTCTTTTTTTAAATTATTATTTTTGAAACTCAACAACAGAGAGTTGAGTTAGTTTTTCTTCTCTCTATTATTTATCTATACTTAGTTCAAGGCACAGCATCAGTATCTGTATCAGTTCAAGCAGGGACCCTTCTTGTTTAATGCCTGTATTAGTTTTTATATTTCTATAGTCCCACTTATCCCTTCTCATAGACAGTTACTCAGATAAATTTGATATGTATATTTGAATCCCTATGTATCCTCATAAAATATTGCAGGTTGTTTTGTGGTGTGTTTACTTTTTATTTTTTAAGTCTGAAATGATTTCATATCTACAGAAATATTACTATAGTGGAAAGATTTACCATGTGTTTGTCACCCAGATTCAAAAATAGTAAAGATTTTACAACACTTGTTTTATCTTTCTCTATTTATATGTCCACAAATATTTTTCTGATCTCTTTGAGAGTAAGTTGTAGACATTATATCCTTTTTTCCTGAACATTTTAGCATGTATTTCCTAAGAACAAAGGATATTCTCTTATATAGCTGTCATACAATGGTAAAATTAGAAAGTTTGATATTGATACACTACTATTATCTAGTATACAGTTCATACTCCAGTTTCATTTATTGTCCCCAGCAATGTTTGTTTTCTGTAGCATTTTTTTCTCCCTAATCCAGTTTCCATTGCCTTTACTTGTTATCTTTTGAGTATTTAATCTGGAATAATTCTTCAGACTTTTTTGTTATTCAAGATTGTGTATGTAACTTTTGTTTACTTATATGGTGTAGCGCTACAGATCTTGTTCCCTTTCTTAACTATATTTTTTTTACTCTTTTTAAGATCCACTCATATAGGCCAGATGTGGGGGCTCATGCCTGCAATTCCAGCACTTTGGGAGGCCAAGATGGGAGGATCACTTGAGCCCAGAGTTTGAGATCAGCCTTGGTAACATAGTGAGACCCCATTTTTATGAAAAATTTAAAAATTTGCCAGGTTTGGTGTTGCACACCTGTGGTCCCAGCGACTTGGGAGAATGAAGTGGGAGGATTGCTTGAGCACAGGAGGTCGAGGCTGCAGTGAGCCATGATTGTGCCACTGCACTCCAGCCTGGGTGACAGAGCTAGACCCTGGCCCCGTCGCCCTAAAAAAGATTCACTCATATTAATGTGTAGACATCTATCTTGTTTGTTGCTTCTAACTTCTGCTTAGTATTCCACAATATACATCTGCCAAAAAAGAAATATATTTTATACTACAGCCTGAACATCCTATTAAAGGGATCTTTTGAAGCTGATGTCATGAATGTCAGTTGTAAACTTACATTGTACTTTGTGTCACTGTAAGTGAACTATTTGACATTGCCAGATCATTTCTGGGATTTCTTATGTTTGAAATATAGGTTGCAGAAGTATATATTCTCTTAGATGACTAAAACCTAAATCCTTGAGACAACTATCTACAGCTGACAGCTAAACTATAAAGATGGCTAATAGAAATAAAACTCAGGATTTTCTCCTTCAGTACTTGAGTTCATTGGTTTTAAAATCTGTTGGCTTATATACATCTGAAAGGATTTTTTAAAATCATGTACCTTATTGTGTATTTTCAGTTGATGTCTAAAATTTTCCTTTTATGTCTAAGTAATTGCAAAGGATAGAATTTCCAGTGTTGCAAATAATGTTATTTAAAAATAGAATTGATATATCCCTCTCTTAAATATATGCAGTTTAATCTAAATGCCATAGCAATTAGGTAACTATCATTATGCATTTAAAAAATACATCAACAGGTTCTATAGTCAAAATTTACATCATTTTCCCCTTTTAATTCAATGTGCTTATTCCCTTTAGAACTTTATCTTAATGTATATTTTAATATATCCTAATATATTTTATTTTATTATTTTTTTTTTGAGACGGAGTCTCGCTCTGTCGCCTGGGCTGGAGTGCAGTGGCTGGATCTCTGCTCACTGCAAGCTCCGCCTCCCGGGTTCACACCATTCTCCTGCCTCAGCCTCCCGAGTAGCTGGGACTACAGGCGCCCGCCACCTCGCCCGGCTAGTTTTTTGTATTTTTTTTTAGTAGAGACGGGGTTTCACCGGGTTAGCCAGGATGGTCTCGATCTCCTGACCTCGTGATCCGCCCGTCTCGGCCTCCCAAAGTGCTGGGATTACAGGCTTGAGCCACCGCGCCCGGCAATATATCCTAATATATTTTAAAATATATTTTTTGCTTGAGTATTTTAAAATTATACACTGTATTATATATCTCTACAGCAAAAACATGTATATTAACATTTATTAATTTGTTTCTATGATCAGAAAGAAAATAAAACTTTTCTTCTGGATTTGATGTTCATTACATTACAATAATTATTAGTTTCAGTGATTGTTTGGAAGAACATATACATATTACAAATTTTGATAAATAATTAAATACATAAGTAAAGTTTTTATTAGAAGATGTTGTTAATTGGATATATTTTTTCAGTTATTGCATTTATGTATGTAGTGCTATAACGAGGCAGGATTTCAGCATCAATTCAATTTCTATAGATGTGAATGCTGAGAAAATTTGCCCACATAAGAAGTAGACAGGGATAAAAGGAGTTTATTATAGAAATATCACTCAACTCTTTGAACTCCTTTTGAATTATTTGTCAAAATATAACCACGGGAATCTATCATCAAAGAATAGTTTTAACCATTGATCAGCTGGTTATTTGATTATGTGCTCCTGCAAACCTGATAAAAGTGAGGAATTGGAAACTACCTGATATGGTTTAATTAAAATCAATCATCAAAAGTTATTCTCTTAACATTGACACAAATGTTCAGTTGCCTCTTTTCTTGACACCATGTTTTTATACTCCAAGGCAATGCACTATTATAAAATTATAGTGATGAATTGATGGGTGCTGACGAGTTGATGGGTGCAGCACACCAACATGGCACAAGTATACATATGTAACAAACCTGCACATTATGCACATGTACCCTAGAACTTAATGTATAATAATAAAAAAAATTAAAAAAATAATAAACTAAAATAAAATAAAATAAAATTTAGATAGGTGAAAGATATGCCTTTCTTTGTAAGACAGAAGATAGGATTTTGAAAGTAGGAGCTTGATTTTTTTTTATAAAAGAGTGCATAAGGAGTCAAGAATCTCGAAAATGATGCTCTTAAAGCCATCTGAGCCTGTCTACATACCTATGTTAACATGAAACAGGGATACGTATAAAATTGCCGCTAAAAGAAATAGTATTTTTAAAGCTATCATTAATTGAAAAGAATCATAGTGTTATTAACACAGTAGTGTCAACCTTTCAGAGAAATAAGGAACATTACACATTTACACTACTGAGGTATTTATGTAAATCCATAGTTGATTATTTTGACAGAATGTACGTCTGATTCAACACACTTGAAACTTCACCTTCATTTTCCTTGAAGACCATTCACAGAGACTTACTCCACTGTGTTGAGGTCGGCCTAGAATACTAAATATTGGTGTTCTTGGAAGGTTATTTGATGTTTTAATTTAGGGCTCTGGATAATGTCATACACTTCTCTTTCTTTGCTTATTTTTGTTCCTCCACCTGAATTACTAGCTCTTCCTAATATGTGTGTATGCACATATATGGGGCT
>NW_016806624.1:1029328-1068653 GCF_001698545.2 Rhinopithecus bieti
TATATATATATATATACGTATATATATATATACGTATATATATATATATATACACATATATATATATATTTTTTTTTTTGAGACAGAGCCTTGCTCTGTCACCCTGGCTATAGTATAGTGGTATGATCTCGGCTCATTGCAACCTCTGCCTTCTGAGTTCAAGTGATTCTCATGTCTCAACCTCCTGAGTAGCTGGAACTACAGGTGTGCACCACCACCCCCAGCTAATTTTTTCTGTATCTTTAGTAGAGGGTTTCACCATGTTGGCTAAACTGGTCTCGAGCTCCTGACCTTAGGTGATCCTCCCGCCTCAGCCCCACAAAGTGCTGGGATTACAGGTGTGAGCCACCAGGCCTGGCCTATGCGGACATATTATATGTCTTTATTATAACTCTTTTTGTGTTGTACTTATGAAAGTCAATTCATTCTGCTTCCTAAGCACGTCTCAAACCTAATTCTACCTGTTTATCCGGCACCCTTGTTCGGATCAACATCAGTTCTCAGTTGGTAATGATCTTCTGACTACTCCCCTGGCTCCATTCTCTTCCTACTTCAGTATCTCCACCATGGAGTTACTATAATTACTTGTCTAATAGACAGATCAATTCCATATTCCCTGACTCAGAAATCTTCAGTTGCTCTTACTTACAAATCTTCCCTGTTTCTATGCTGCCAAGAGGACTGATATTCATATTTACCTTTATTAATTATCTTGTACTTAACTCTTTCCAACTACCTTTCCAGATTTTTTCTCCAGCAACTATCCTCATCTATTTTATACTCTAGTGACATTTTCTTGGACACATATCATGGTGCACTTATTAGAATATATGTCATAACAGACACATAAATTTATTTTCTTAGTAATATTCAACCTAAACTTCTCGTTACTTGTGAAGAAAGGTTAAAATGTATATGTAATCTGTATTACACATACATTGTATAAATACACACACACACATATAGGGTATGTAGTGGGTATATCCTTTTCAGAAAACATTTTATAATAAAAGTGTGTTTTAGATCACATTGCTAGCACTAAGCATGGCTATATAACACAGGAAAAAAATGACAAAGAAAATATTTTTAAAGTGAAGGAGGCCACAATAAAGAAAAACCATAATCCTTAAATATATCTATGGTTTTCAAAAGGTGTTTTGAAACACACATACAAACGACTACAAATTGTATGTGTGTTAAATTATCTTTTATTAATATTAATAGGAAAAAGGACTTCTGTATTTGGCCTATAACCTAAAACTCAACTGATCATAGCTATCTTCTTATAATTCTCTTTTGGATTCAGCATAGTGAGGTAGGATGAACACTAGCATATTAAAAGGTAGGTTCTGCTAACAATTCCAACACTGATAAACTGTGTGACCTTTAGCAGGTTGTTTACCTTTGCTAAATCTGTTTTCTAATTTATAAAGTAAGAATTGATATGTAATATATTCGGCTCAAAGAGAAATTGAAACGTGTGATAACAGGTGAGAGTATGTGACTACATTTAAAGAGATTTAGACATGTATTGTATCACTGAAGTATTCTTTATTCCTTAGTCTCTTTAATTTTAATCCTAAATTTATTTAGAGGATCTGGCCTATCCTGATGGAAGGCATATGTTGATAAGGCTAAGAAATGGCCAAACAAGGAAATAAGGGATGTGTTGGGGTTTTTTTTTTTTTTTTTTAATTTATGTTTTCTATGTTTCTTCCTCATTAAAACAGTTTTGGTATGAACCATGATGGAATTGGAAATTCTTGTGGGACGAAAGGTCATGAAGCAGCAAAACTTATGGCAGCTCACATTACTGCAAATACCAATCCTTTTTCCTGGTCTGCGTGCAGTCGAGACTACATCACCAGCTTTCTAGAGTAAGTAATCTCTGGAGAGTGATGATAAATTGCTCCAGAAGTAAGCCACTGGTAGAAGCCTAATATGTAGTGCTTTCAACTTTGCATAATGGGTAACTTTTATAGGGCCTACTGATGTTTCAACTATTTCTTAAATACTTTAATATATCATTGTGGCAATTTTTTTCTTCATATAGAATTTATAGAATAGAGGAAGTGGAGCAAGGATATAAGTGGGACTGATGGTGTGAGTGTTACAATTGTTTAATAAATGGGAGACAATTTCAGAAAGCATTCAGATTTGCATGATTTAATAGCACATAGGCCAAACTTATGTTCAGTGATTACATATTTTATTTTGTTGGTGAAAAAACTGAGTTCTATAGGAGAGCCAAAGTATCTAATAGTAACATACAACAACAAAAAATAACCAAACACCGAGGAAATGAACACTTTGAGAAAAATATTTGTTTTGAAAATGTATTAAGCGATCAATTTTCTGCAGTTTGAGAACTTTTTGATCCTTTAATGTATATTCCAAGAGTCTGGTTATTGAAATGTGAGGAATACAAATTAGCTCAGGTATAAGCATGTTAAGGAAATCAGATATTCTTCCACATCTCACTTGCATAGGGCTTGAGGATTGTACTTTGGAAACTGATAGACTTGGGTCTCACTTCTAAGTGCGTGTTCCTTAACTTTTCTAATCTTCAGTGTCCTAAGTTGTTAAATGAAGTTAAGTCATACTGTTTATGTCATCAGGTGTTATATATGTAATTATGTGTCATGCTATAATGTATATAAAATACATAACAGACATTCTTTAAATGGTAAATATTATTTTAAATAATATCAAGATTTCAGTGCTGTATTGCTTTACCATGATTTTTAACTGTTT
This sequence comes from Rhinopithecus bieti, assembly GCF_001698545.2. NCBI lineage: Eukaryota > Metazoa > Chordata > Mammalia > Primates > Cercopithecidae > Rhinopithecus > Rhinopithecus bieti. Next base: position 1,032,083 of record NW_016806624.1, read on the forward strand.
TGTGCCATTTTTTTTTTCCTTGGGGAAGAGAAATTAAATACTCTGTGAAAAGTAAGGTATACATAAAGTACAGATCAGCAGTGGAAATTCTTCTTAAAATTGGCTCTGTTTATATTAAAACAATTATATTGTAAAATTTTAAAATTCAAACAGGTTACATATGGTAACATTATTTATTAAAATTTCCTTCATATCTACTAATAGCCAGAGCATGTATTTTGAAAACTATGATTAGATATTTTTAAAAGGTCACAAACAAGAGACTTTAAATTACCTAGCACAATGCTTTATTAAAAAACAAATCAAAAGATAAATGTTTAAAATGAACTCTTTTAAATTAATGTAATAATAAAGTTGAAGGAATTTGAAATTTATTTCAGAAGGTGGTTCTTCTGATAACCATATTATAACCTAATAAATTTTAATCTTAGTAACAGAAGAATGTAAGGTTATGCTTGCCTACGGTGAAAACTGATTGAAGTGCTATAAAGGTAGACCACAGAGCATTTGTAAGATATCTTTTGGTTGTTCTTAATACAAAGCACTAGCAATATCACTTTCTAAGATGTTTTTAATGAGATCATTTACCTAAATTTTAAACATTTTTGAAGATCTGCTCTCCCTAGACATCAAGTCAGATCTGGAATTTCTCCCTTGACTTGGCTTATGTTTTTATAATGCAGTATTAATGTCCATCACCAGAAAGACAAACTGTGTAACATGCTCAGGATTCCTGTGCATTTCTGATGGTTGCTCTTGTTGTTTTTGTTGTTGTTGCTGTTGTTGTTATTGCTTTTGTACCATTTTCTTTTCTCCTTTATCTTGTTTCTGTCCCATTGGCTGTATTGCACAGCTCATTTGCTAGTACCATCTCTGTATATTAAATACAAGGACCAGTTGTGATCTCCTGTCAGATCTTGTCTACTTGAAACCATATTGAGGCTAAGACACTCCAAAAGGGAATCCTTAAATTGCTGGTAAAATACAGTTTAAAAATCACCACTGGTTTGGTGAGGGACATAAAAGTATTACTAGTTTCAATAAAGTGTTCCATTGAATTGATTAAAAGAATTGATCCAAAAAGCATTATTTAAGCCTTATTGCCTCTTTGCATTTTGTATGTGTAAGCATGATTAGTGTTGACAGGGTTCTAATGGGCTTATTTATCCTGTATTTTATAAAAATATTTCCATGTACATCCTCATGGGAATGCTCACAAAGTTAAAACTATTAATGAAAGATAGATGTGAAGCACAATGGGTAGAGACTTGGGGAAAACTTGGCTTTCCCTCCTGTTTAATAATAAAACTAAACAAATCTGATTATAATCTGACCAAGCAATAAAGGGTTTTTAAACACAAGGCTCTTTAAAAAGGTCAGTTCACCGGAGCACAAAGACATAACAGTAACTTTCTTGAATTTCTTTGTTCCTTTTTATTAATGCAGTGAACTTAATTGCTTTAACAGCTATGCGTGATATTTTTTAAAATCCAGTGCTATTTTGATCAGGGATTGAGGTTACATTTATGTTTTATAGTTGGCTCAAAAAGGCTCATAACATTTTATTTTAGCTTCTCTTAAGAAAAAGAATCTTGAAAGATGAATTGTTTAGGAACTGCAGCCCAGCCAACAAAACGCATACCTTTCTCTACTTAGTAGCTGTATAGGCCAAAGATGATGGTGGATTTTAACAATGAGCTTTCTATGATTTATAGAGATTCATTATTCACTATGTTCAACTGAAAACGATTCCATGGCCAATAGAATACAAAGTCTCTCGTGTCATTCTAAAACACTGGGTGCTACTGATCAATCAGGAGATGGTGTTTACCAACTCCCAATATTTTTTTTCAGATTTCTTAAACTCGGTGATTCAATAAGTGGTTCATGAATCGCCCAGAAGCCGTCCTGATTAAATAATAAAGAACCCATTTCCGTTAAAATGGACGTGTTATGCCAGCTTCTGATGTTTTCCGGCGACGGCTTTGCAGGTAGTGTCTTTCCTATCTGCCTGCGGGACTGATTTATTTATTTATTTAGAATATAGAGAAAGGTGAACCTGGTATTATGGCTCACACTCATTGATGACTATGGGCTAATTTACCAGGCAGTGGTAGACAGCCAGAAGCAATTTAAGTCAGTTTTTCGTACATTTTCCACCACTTAGCAATAGTACAGAATAATTTCATATAGTTTTCAAAAATTATGGGGGCTCTGTGAATCAACTCTTGCTCTATTAAAATTAAAGCCTGTTAACTTGTTTGAACTGTCAAAGATCCATAGCAAAATTTCCTACAGTTCCAAATTAAATACAGAGTAGACATTTTCACAGACAGGATGGAAGCTGAACGTATTAAAAGAAGCAATGTTACGGTCAGAGTTGACCTAGGAGGAAAGGTGACTGTGGAGCTACAAGAGAAGTGATATAAGATGAGCAAGATGACCAAAGCACTCACATTTCCTCTCTAGCAATGACTTTCGAAGGTCAACATCAGGCTGTTATATAAAAAACAATCTTTATAGATGGGACCTTTTTTAATAAATGTAGAATCTAAGAGCTTGGCAAAACAGGTTTCTCCTCCTTCTGTTTATCTGATACATTTGGGGAACCTTGCTCTAATCATAATAACTTTGATAAGTCATAATTATATATAGGGGGAAAAGGGTAAACCACTCTCAATACAGTATTTGTGTCTTGAAAGCTTCAAGCTCAGTTATATTAAGGGTGAGAGAGAAAGATTTGCCTTAGAAGGCAGTACGTTGTTAGCTTCATTGAGAAGACTGACAAAGCAGTTTATGAGAATATAATAAGTAAGATGGTTGACTTACTATAGATGATATCAACCCAATTCTGTTTTGCTTAATTTATGTGAATCAGCACAACTTAGTGGAATAAAAATAGGAGGTGGCATTAAGTGTTAACTTTTTGTTGTTGTTGTTAAGAGACTGTTAAGATATGTACAGGGTTATAGAGAAAGATTTATTTTTTAGATTGACCCACTGTATTATGGACTAAAAGTTTCTGTTTTATGGTATAACTGTTTTAGTGAAAATACATCTAAAATCACAATTAGGAGTATATCCTAACGTGTTCTGGAAACAAAGCCATGAGTGCATATTTTACATAGGGATCTGTAAATTTTTGCTGAAGACTGAACTCTAACTCATATTCCTATATTCAAGGCTAATTTTTGGACTATGCAAATAAGACCTCTCTAAATTAGAAGTAGAATTCATAAAATATGACTTTCTCATCATGCTGCAAACATTTTGGGAAATGTAAATATACTTTGATTTACTATGAATTTCATAATCACAGGAGAAGTATATTCTGAAACTAATACATTTTTTTTTGCTTAGTCTTAGAAGCATAAACAAAAATAGAGGCTAGGAATTCAGTAATCATCTGTGTTGCTGTAGATATTAAGGAATTTGAAATTTATTTCAGAAGGTGGTTCTTCTGATAACCATATTATAACCTAATAAATTTTAATCTTAGTAACAGAAGAATGTAAGGTTATGCTTGCCTACGGTGAAAACTGATTGAAGTGCTATAAAGGTAGACCACAGAGCATTTGTAAGATATCTTTTGGTTGTTCTTAATACAAAGCACTAGCAATATCACTTTCTAAGATGTTTTAATGAGATCATTTACCTAAATTTTAAACATTTTGAAGATCTGCTCTCCCTAGACATCAAGTCAGATCTGGAATTTCTCCCTTGACTTGGCTTATGTTTTATAATGCAGTATTAATGTCCATCACCAGAAAGACAAACTGTGTAACATGCTCAGGATTCCTGTGCATTTCTGATGGTTGCTCTTGTTGTTTTGTTGTTGTTGCTGTTGTTGTTATTGCTTTTGTACCATTTTCTTTTCTCCTTTATCTTGTTTCTGTCCCATTGGCTGTATTGCACAGCTCATTTGCTAGTACCATCTCTGTATATTAAATACAAGGACCAGTTGTGATCTCCTGTCAGATCTTGTCTACTTGAAACCATATTGAGGCTAAGACACTCCAAAAGGGAATCCTTAAATTGCTGGTAAAATACAGTTTAAAATCACCACTGGTTTGGTGAGGGACATAAAAGTATTACTAGTTTCAATAAAGTGTTCCATTGAATTGATTAAAAGAATTGATCCAAAAGCATTATTTAAGCCTTATTGCCTCTTTGCATTTTGTATGTGTAAGCATGATTAGTGTTGACAGGGTTCTAATGGGCTTATTTATCCTGTATTTTATAAAATATTTCCATGTACATCCTCATGGGAATGCTCACAAAGTTAAAACTATTAATGAAAGATAGATGTGAAGCACAATGGGTAGAGACTTGGGGAAAACTTGGCTTTCCCTCCTGTTTAATAATAAAACTAAACAAATCTGATTATAATCTGACCAAGCAATAAAGGGTTTTAAACACAAGGCTCTTTAAAAGGTCAGTTCACCGGAGCACAAAGACATAACAGTAACTTTCTTGAATTTCTTTGTTCCTTTTATTAATGCAGTGAACTTAATTGCTTTAACAGCTATGCGTGATATTTTTTAAAATCCAGTGCTATTTTGATCAGGGATTGAGGTTACATTTATGTTTTATAGTTGGCTCAAAAGGCTCATAACATTTTATTTTAGCTTCTCTTAAGAAAAGAATCTTGAAAGATGAATTGTTTAGGAACTGCAGCCCAGCCAACAAAACGCATACCTTTCTCTACTTAGTAGCTGTATAGGCCAAAGATGATGGTGGATTTTAACAATGAGCTTTCTATGATTTATAGAGATTCATTATTCACTATGTTCAACTGAAAACGATTCCATGGCCAATAGAATACAAAGTCTCTCGTGTCATTCTAAAACACTGGGTGCTACTGATCAATCAGGAGATGGTGTTTACCAACTCCCAATATTTTTTTTCAGATTTCTTAAACTCGGTGATTCAATAAGTGGTTCATGAATCGCCCAGAAGCCGTCCTGATTAAATAATAAAGAACCCATTTCCGTTAAAATGGACGTGTTATGCCAGCTTCTGATGTTTTCCGGCGACGGCTTTGCAGGTAGTGTCTTTCCTATCTGCCTGCGGGACTGATTTATTTATTTATTTAGAATATAGAGAAAGGTGAACCTGGTATTATGGCTCACACTCATTGATGACTATGGGCTAATTTACCAGGCAGTGGTAGACAGCCAGAAGCAATTTAAGTCAGTTTTCGTACATTTTCCACCACTTAGCAATAGTACAGAATAATTTCATATAGTTTTCAAAATTATGGGGCTCTGTGAATCAACTCTTGCTCTATTAAAATTAAAGCCTGTTAACTTGTTTGAACTGTCAAAGATCCATAGCAAAATTTCCTACAGTTCCAAATTAAATACAGAGTAGACATTTTCACAGACAGGATGGAAGCTGAACGTATTAAAAGAAGCAATGTTACGGTCAGAGTTGACCTAGGAGGAAAGGTGACTGTGGAGCTACAAGAGAAGTGATATAAGATGAGCAAGATGACCAAAGCACTCACATTTCCTCTCTAGCAATGACTTTCGAAGGTCAACATCAGGCTGTTATATAAAAAACAATCTTTATAGATGGGACCTTTTTTAATAAATGTAGAATCTAAGAGCTTGGCAAAACAGGTTTCTCCTCCTTCTGTTTATCTGATACATTTGGGGAACCTTGCTCTAATCATAATAACTTTGATAAGTCATAATTATATATAGGGGAAAAGGGTAAACCACTCTCAATACAGTATTTGTGTCTTGAAAGCTTCAAGCTCAGTTATATTAAGGGTGAGAGAGAAAGATTTGCCTTAGAAGGCAGTACGTTGTTAGCTTCATTGAGAAGACTGACAAAGCAGTTTATGAGAATATAATAAGTAAGATGGTTGACTTACTATAGATGATATCAACCCAATTCTGTTTTGCTTAATTTATGTGAATCAGCACAACTTAGTGGAATAAAATAGGAGGTGGCATTAAGTGTTAACTTTTGTTGTTGTTGTTAAGAGACTGTTAAGATATGTACAGGGTTATAGAGAAAGATTTATTTTTTAGATTGACCCACTGTATTATGGACTAAAAGTTTCTGTTTTATGGTATAACTGTTTTAGTGAAAATACATCTAAAATCACAATTAGGAGTATATCCTAACGTGTTCTGGAAACAAAGCCATGAGTGCATATTTTACATAGGGATCTGTAAATTTTGCTGAAGACTGAACTCTAACTCATATTCCTATATTCAAGGCTAATTTTGGACTATGCAAATAAGACCTCTCTAAATTAGAAGTAGAATTCATAAAATATGACTTTCTCATCATGCTGCAAACATTTTGGGAAATGTAAATATACTTTGATTTACTATGAATTTCATAATCACAGGAGAAGTATATTCTGAAACTAATACATTTTTTTTTGCTTAGTCTTAGAAGCATAAACAAAAATAGAGGCTAGGAATTCAGTAATCATCTGTGTTGCTGTAGATATTAACCAGAGTTTGGCTTTTTAGTTGTGATTATATGCTGCTAGGAAAATAATCACAGGTCTACTTTTTATATGTACAATTTTGCTCTGACAAGTATATGTTTAATAATAAGTTGTAACTACATATCATAGATGGAGACTATTCTACATTTGATAATGAGTGAGGTTCATGTTTTCTGACTGGAAAAATTTGCATATTACACCAACATACAAACCATCTATGTTTAAAATTATTATTTGATGAGAAGATTTGTATATAGTATCACTACAGTACTATTATAATTTTGATAGTAGCATATAACACTGGACATTGTAAGAATTGTATGGTTATATCTCCATTAGCTAGAACCCTAGATTAAATAAAAATTTCCCATAAATTTCAATTTTTTAAAAAAATGAGATAATTATAAAATATAAGACAACTTATATCTAATATTTTATGAAAGGAAATATTAGGTTGGCACAAAAGTAATTGTGGTTTTTGCCATTAAAGTAATTGCAAAGCCACAATTACTTTTGCACCAACCTAATAGATTTACACATTTATACCAGGAAACATACAAAAAGTGTTCATATCAGCATAATTTGCAATTCTTAGAAATTGGAAATAATCCAGATATTTATTAGTAGAGGAATTATAAATAATTGTGACATACTTATAAATGGAATATTAAAGAACAATAAAAATGAACTGGCTACAATTACATTTACACACATCAACATAAAAGTATCTCATATTCACGATATTGAGCAAAAGAATAAAGTCACAAAAGACTACCCACAGTATGACTACTTTTATATAGAGTCTCAAAACAGGCAGATGAATAATAATTAGACAGTAAAATTATTAAGCAAAGCAAGGAAATTATTATTATAAAAAGTCAGAATAGTAGTTACCTTTGGGGGTGGGGGTAAATGAGGGATATTACTGGAATAAAGCACTTGAGAATTTTCATAGGGAAAAAAAAATAAGGAAAAGCGCTCCCAGGGTTAAATATACATTGCTCGCATCTATGTGTCTTCCACCTCTGTACCTGTATCTGTAATATTTCATAATGGTAATTGATGACTCAGAGGCATGAAAATATCCAGAATTATTATTTTAAGAATTAATTAGTAACTAATAATTGTTGTCTATAGACTTTAGTTACTTGAACATAGCAGGAAAGTAGCAGACAAATTTTGGTTAACATAGTGCAAAAAGCATTTTTCTTGCTTAACCCTTAGTTAAGAATTCAAATATAGGCTGGATGCAGTGGTTCATGCCTATAATCCCAGCACTTTGGGAGGCTAAGGCAGGAAGATCTCTTGAGGCCAGGAGTTCTAGACCAGCCTGGGCAAGATGGTGAGACTCAGTACCTACAAAAGATACAAAAATTAGCCAGGCATGGTGGCACATGCCTCTGGTCCTAGCTCCTCGGGAGGCTGAGGTGGGAGGATCACTTGAGCCCAGTAGTTCAAGGCTGAAGTTAGCTGTGATCATGTCACTTCATTCCAGCCTGAGTGACACAGTGAGACCCCATCTTAAAAAAAAATAAAAGAATTAAAACAGGAAAACGATCCCATCCCTCACATATTTAAATCAAGGTTTTACTGTATATACCAGATATGGTTGCTAGAAGGAAAATGTACTACACATGTAGTAAACATGCATAGAAATGTACAGACAATTTAAATCCACCTTGCAGATATATCCCCACATTTGCTTTACTGGCAGACACTTGACTTGTAAGCCTTGCTAATTTGTACAAATATAACCAAATCCATTTAAAAAGTCCTTTGTTTATTCCATGTTTCTAAATACTGGTTCATTTTTAAAGATCCATGTGGTTTTCCTTTATATTTTATTTCATATGGTGTTTTATTCTTCTGTAAAAATATACTGGAAAAGGAGAACAAGACTTGTCTAGACCACATTAATACAAAGCAATAGGTGCTTCCAAAGAACTAAAACAAAAATACACGTTTGGGATAAACTTTCTTAGAAGAGTTTTGACCACAGGTGCGTGCAGTTCATGGCATTCTTGGTGGTGTGAGGGCCATTGCAGTTGTCCTCTGGTTTGGTAGTTTTTAAAGAACATGAACCATGATTAGAAGCCCACTAATATTAATATATTGAAACAATAATTTTAGAAGCAATTATTCTTGCTTCCTTCTGGGTTCAGTCAGTTTCCAATTTGCCATCAGAAAAGAGTTTTTTCCTCAGGATATCTATTCTTAAACTCTTCTTTGGAGTCCACACAGTTCTTCCTCTGATTCTGGGTTAATTTTATGTATTACTAAAAGTAATTATTTTACAATTTAAATAAAATAAGTTGGTGTCACCAAAAGCTGGTGTCACTTAGGTGAATATATCCTACACTTTTTTGGTTATGTCATTGTAAATATTTTTTGCCTATTGGATACCTACTTCAGTACACAATTTAAAATAAATATTTTCTATAAAAAAGATTTATAGTAGTGCTTAACTTGTTATTTTATTTTTATTACATATTTAATTCATTTCAAAAGATGTTTATAATTTTATTGTCAATAGAAATGAAACAGATATTTTAGAAGAAAGTTGGGGAATTAAACTACTAATTCAGTTATCTCACCAATATCCATATTATCAAAATGGTTCTTTTCCCATTATGCTATTCAAATATGACCTCTTTGTCATTAACCTTAATATATAATTTAAAATTTACTAGTAGCATTACATTTGCCTAAAGTTTGCATATCCTTATAGATTAAAGATATATTACTTAATAAAACCAAAAAAGCATTCTATTCAAAAAATTCATCTAGAGGTAATTTTTCTTGCTGAGGTACATGTTAATTTCTAAAAGTATAATAAAAAGGAAATAAAAAAGTGTTCTGTTATGAAAACTGGATAGCTGGGTGAAAAAAGATTGTTCTTTGTTAGTTAGATACCTTGAGCAGTGACAAACGAAATGATTGTAGTAGCCAATGGTAAAATCCATCTGTATTAGTACCATACTTAATATTCCATCTAAATATTTCTTATTGATTAAAAAATTAGGAGGGCATGAAAGAAAGGAGAAGGATATAAAGAAGACAGTAATCTGTCTCTTTCGTCTTTAACTCTATATCACCTTAGGAATAGTATGGTTCAGTTTTTAAAAGGTATTAATTTGCTGCTGTGTGTGAACATACCTTTTTATATAACAAATTGACTTTGACATGTTAAGAATATAAGAAACTTTTAAGTGAATAGGAAAGTGATTGTTATGCATAGTTCTTTCTTAGTTATCTATAAATGAAAAAATTGTACTGTCCTAAATAACAGTTGAGGAACTTCTACTTGTGAAATTATTTTCCTTTGGCAAAGTGGATGGAAAAGATTTGGGAAAAAAAAAAAAAAAAACACAAGTGCTGGCACAATGGACAGGAATGTTGGAAAAAATTTTTAAATGTTGGCATAGGAATTCTTTAAAAATTCTAACTTACTCACATGTGAAATGAAAGTAAAAAAGCATCTGTCCTATTTTATGCACACTGACTAAATAAAAATGAGCAATTATATTTAGCAAAGTTTAAAGCTCTTTAAACTAAGGTATTCTGTCTGGGTTTTGGCGACCTTTATGTTATTTGTTCCACTGAATTAAAATATTATGTTTGAGTGCAGGCATAGCTTGAAACGTAGAAATTATACAAAGAAGAGAACATTCTCTTTTCCAATTCTGATGATCCTAGATGAAATATGAAATTTTTGAGAGACTAAACACTTCTAATATATTTGAGAGGAAAACTTTGGTCCTTGGCCTCATCTGTCATTCAACCCATTTATTAGTGAAATATTTCAAGAACCTATGGACATGCCTTAACACAACATCTATTGTTCTGCCCAAGGTGGAACTATATAAATTAGGTCTTTAAGGATTATAACCATAATTATTTTTTAAAAATTTTCTGCATTTCATGTTTTTAATTCTACTACCAGATGTGGTTATATTTTGAATGAAAACAAGCAAGAAGCTTAGAGCAATATGAAATTCTGTTTTGATTCCTTGAGAAATTAGTTTAAATCAAGGCCAACATGACATTTTCAGATTGTTGTCTAAAATGATTTTATTGTGTCTTGGTGCTGAAATGAATTATTTGGAGCTCTTATTCAGGTTTCAGTAAAGATATTCTGTTCTGTCATGTGATTATTTATTGGGAGAATGTATTGTTTTTCATGCATCAAGTTATTAAAACAAAGCTCAACACATGGTTTCATAATTGTGCCTGAAATAGTCCATAGAGTACCTAATTTCCTTTGATCCTTTATGTTGAACAGTTCAGGCCGTGGTACTTGCCTTGATAATGAGCCTCCCAAGCGTGACTTTCTTTATCCAGCTGTGGCCCCAGGTCAGGTGTATGATGCTGATGAGCAATGTCGTTTCCAGTATGGAGCAACCTCCCGCCAATGTAAATATGGGGTAAGAAGTCTTCATCCTTATGTTTCGTCATTTATATGTGTTCTTCCATGACACAGATGTTAAGATGGAATTATGATGAATGTCATTTCCCTCTAGCAATATCTTTAATTTAAATATAGCTTTTGACACTGCAGTTTTTCTGATATCATATTTATAATATTTTTTCTAAATGTTTCAATAATCCTAAGTTAAGCACATTACAGATTTCTTGTGAGGGATGCAGGTAGAATTTTAGTAATTCTTAATGTGTTTTTTCTTTAAATCTTAAATTTATGATGCCGACTTTATTTTGTCTTTTGAAATATTATGGCTTTAAAATCCCTCTACATGCCTCTTTTCTGATACTCTTATAATTGAGCTAAAGGAAATTTTTACATTAGCTAGACGGCTTTACNTCACATGTGAAATGAAAGTAAAAAAGCATCTGTCCTATTTTATGCACACTGACTAAATAAAAATGAGCAATTATATTTAGCAAAGTTTAAAGCTCTTTAAACTAAGGTATTCTGTCTGGGTTTTGGCGACCTTTATGTTATTGTTCCACTGAATTAAAATATTATGTTTGAGTGCAGGCATAGCTTGAAACGTAGAAATTATACAAAGAAGAGAACATTCTCTTTTCCAATTCTGATGATCCTAGATGAAATATGAAATTTTGAGAGACTAAACACTTCTAATATATTTGAGAGGAAAACTTTGGTCCTTGGCCTCATCTGTCATTCAACCCATTTATTAGTGAAATATTTCAAGAACCTATGGACATGCCTTAACACAACATCTATTGTTCTGCCCAAGGTGGAACTATATAAATTAGGTCTTTAAGGATTATAACCATAATTATTTTTTAAAATTTTCTGCATTTCATGTTTTAATTCTACTACCAGATGTGGTTATATTTTGAATGAAAACAAGCAAGAAGCTTAGAGCAATATGAAATTCTGTTTTGATTCCTTGAGAAATTAGTTTAAATCAAGGCCAACATGACATTTTCAGATTGTTGTCTAAAATGATTTTATTGTGTCTTGGTGCTGAAATGAATTATTTGGAGCTCTTATTCAGGTTTCAGTAAAGATATTCTGTTCTGTCATGTGATTATTTATTGGGAGAATGTATTGTTTTCATGCATCAAGTTATTAAAACAAAGCTCAACACATGGTTTCATAATTGTGCCTGAAATAGTCCATAGAGTACCTAATTTCCTTTGATCCTTTATGTTGAACAGTTCAGGCCGTGGTACTTGCCTTGATAATGAGCCTCCCAAGCGTGACTTTCTTTATCCAGCTGTGGCCCCAGGTCAGGTGTATGATGCTGATGAGCAATGTCGTTTCCAGTATGGAGCAACCTCCCGCCAATGTAAATATGGGGTAAGAAGTCTTCATCCTTATGTTTCGTCATTTATATGTGTTCTTCCATGACACAGATGTTAAGATGGAATTATGATGAATGTCATTTCCCTCTAGCAATATCTTTAATTTAAATATAGCTTTTGACACTGCAGTTTTCTGATATCATATTTATAATATTTTTTCTAAATGTTTCAATAATCCTAAGTTAAGCACATTACAGATTTCTTGTGAGGGATGCAGGTAGAATTTTAGTAATTCTTAATGTGTTTTTTCTTTAAATCTTAAATTTATGATGCCGACTTTATTTTGTCTTTTGAAATATTATGGCTTTAAAATCCCTCTACATGCCTCTTTTCTGATACTCTTATAATTGAGCTAAAGGAAATTTTTACATTAGCTAGACGGCTTTACTTTTATTCATACTTGATAGTACTAAGTCACTTCATGTTGCTTCATCCACTGCCCACATTCCAACACCACAACCAAGCAGGAACAAGATGACATTAGCTCAAGTAGTGAAACAAGGAAAATTGCTATGGAAGAAAAAAATGTAGGCATCATAATTTACTCTGCATGTCTGCCTTAAAAATAAGTCACAGTGTCTACATCACAAAATGAATACAAATTCTTTTTAAGTTTCACAGAGCAAGATTTTAGTGGACATGTTCATATTAAGAACACAATATAAGCATAGTGAATGAAAAAATGGGTTTTTAATATGTCAAATTGCTTACCAAAAAAATTCAGATTTAAAAAATAAGTTGAAAGCCTTGATTTCTTTTCTTTTCCTTTTTCCTTTTTCCTTTTTTTTTTTTTTTTTTTTTTTTGAGACAGAATCTGTGGCTCTGTCGCCCAGGCTGAAATTCAGGGGTGCAGTCTTGGCTCACTGCAACCTCTGTCTCCTGGGTTCAAGCGATTCTCCTGCCTCAGCCTCCTGAGTAGCTGGGAATACAGGTGTGCACCATCATGCCCAGCTAATTTTTGTATTTTTAGTGGAGATGGGATTTTGCCATGTTGGCCAGGCTGGTCTCAAACTCCTGGCCTCAAGTGATCCACCCACCTTGGCCTCCCAAAGAGCTAGGATTATAGGCGTGAGCCACCGTGCCCGGCCTGATTTCTATTTTTATGCAAATAGTCTTTTAAATCCTGTTTTAGAAATAATAATAATTAAGTGTTAGGGTGGTATTGTACTGTATCATTGTACTGTATGTATTCTCTTTGGGTACAGAATAAAGGGAAGTGTTTTCTTAAATATCTCTTGGGTGACAAGTATATTATTGTTATTCTTGTTAGGCTTTAGCAGCATATTTCTGCACTAGATTTAAAGATTGTGTGTGATTATATGGATACGTAGAACCTTGTGTAAAACTTTGGCTTATCTTTAATCTTATTTTGTGTGGTTCTAGTTTCTTTTGTTCTTAGGTTGTTTGTTTCAATAAAAATCAGTCAAACTTTAACCACAGTCTTTCTATATGTACTTATGGATTAATACATTGAAATTCATGATCAAATGAACTTAGAAAATTTCTGTTAGATTATTCATATCCATGTCTCTCATTTCTTTGTTAGCAAGTGAAATAATCTGTATTTTTGTTTTCTATTGGAAACTGGATTTTAACTCCACTTGCAAATTTCTACATGAGATAATTTATATTATCAGTTTTGTAGAATCTATGGCTACAGGATATGGTCTTTTTCTCTCTCAAATAAATTAATAAAAAATTGACTCAATTCTTCTTGCTATATCTATATATCTAATTCAGTTCAGACTAATTGATTTGAAATGAGATAAACAATACAAAATTACATATTTTTACTTTATGTTCCTGATATTCTGCTTTTACATTCTTTTTAAATTGAGATGGAGTTTTGCTCTGTCACCCAGGCTGGAGTGCAGTGGCACAATTTTGGCTCACTACAACCTCCACCTCCTGGGTTCAAGAGAGTCTCTCACCTCAGCCTCTGAGTAGCTGGGATTACAGGCATGTGCCACCACACCTGGCTGTTTTGTATTTTTAGTAGAGATGGGGTTTCACCATGTTGGCCAGGCTGGTCTTGAATTCCTAGACCTCAAGTGATCAGCCTGCCTTGGCCTCCCAAAGTGTTGGGATTACCGGCGTGAGCTACTGTGTCTTAATATGTTTTGTTTATAAAGACTTCTGTAATAGGTACAAAATAAAATTGGAAAACTGAGAAAGACATTAGCATCTTACAAACCTATACAGTTTTAAGTATTTTATCATGAATCCTTTTCACTTTGATTTGTAGCAAAATAATGGTTTCCCTAGACTCATATGAAAATGCTTGTGTTATTTTTTTAAGTGCTATATGTTACTAACAAAGTGTATTGAGTCATAACTGATTCTTTACAATCACTCCCACCTCTGAACTTATGTCGGTTTACACAAACCTACACTGGTTTATATCTGGTGAATCCCTAAAGTTTTAACCAATTCTAAATACTACTTTGGAAAACAATAGTGTTTTCAAAGTTCAGAGTCCAGTGGGTAAGCAAATCATACTTCAGATGATAGCTGAAGGGAAAAACAAACCAGCCCTGATTTAGGTAGCTGTCTGAGTGTAGCATGCTGAAATGAACACTAAATACAGTTACTGTAGACTTAGGAGAACACTTTAGAATTTTTGAGAGGGGATACATCTGGTATTGAAAAATCATGAAATGATTCCTCTTTCAACTAGCGGATCTCTCATGATGTCAGGAAAGATTTTAAAGAACTACAGAATGGGCTGGGCGTGGTGGCTCACCCTGTAATCCCAGCACTTTGGGAGGCCGAGGTGGGTGAATCACAAGGTCAGGAGATCGAGACCATCCTGGCTAACATGGTGAAACCTCATCTCTACTAAAAGTACAAAAATTAGCCGGTGTGGTGATGCACGCCTCCCAGCTACTCAGGAGGCTGAGGCAGGGGAATCACTTGAACCCGAGAAGTGGAGTTTGCAGTGAGCCGAGATCGGGCCACTGCACTCCAATCCAGCCTGGGCTACAGAGGGAGACTTAGTCTAAAAGAAAAAAAAAAAAAAAAAAGAACTACCGAAGGATCTATACTGCAGAAGTGATAAGCTTTCCATCTCTTCCACTTGGCCATGAAGTAGAAATTGCTGGGTTACCAGTGATTACATCTGTAGTTAAGAAAAATCTTGGCCGGGCGCGGTGGCTCAAGCCTGTAATCCCAGCACTTTGGGAGGCCGAGACGGGCGGATCACAAGGTCAGGAGATCGAGACCATCCTGGCTAACACGGTGAAACCCAGTCTCTACTAAAAAATACAAAAAAAATCTAGCCGGGCGAGGTGGCAGGCGCCTGTAGTCCCGGCTACTCGGGAGGCTGAGGCAGGAGAATGGCGTAAACCTGGGAGACGGAGATTGCAGTGAGCTGAGATCCGGCCACTGCACTCCAGCCTGGGCGACAGAGCCAGACTCTGTCTCAAAAAAAAAAAAAGAAAAAGAAAAATCTTGCCTGAATTCTTAGTGAGTAGGTTCGTTAATATACATGTTAGTTATGTTTGGAAATTTACATGAAAATTTTTCTGTTTTATTTTACTCATGGCAACATTTTTCATATTATTCTTGCATATCATCTATTCTTATTTTTCAGGTGTTATTGAAATTCCTATAGAAGTTGTGAGGAGGTTGTAATGGCTATGAATACAAAGAACAAAACAGTACAGTACAATATACAGAGTAATATAGTTGTATAATGCAGTAATCTATAAATGGTGTATAGTCTCTGGTATTTATGTAGTGACTTTTTTCTGAGCTACTTCAGACTGAGTTGATAAAAATCATAATTATTGACCAGGCGCAATGGCTCACGCCTGTAATCCCAGCACTTTGGGAGCCCAAAGCAGGTGGATCACCTGAGGTTGGGAGTTTGAGACCAGCCTGACCAATGTGGAGAAACCCTGTCTCTACTAAAAATACAAAATTAGCCAGGCGTGGTGGCACATGCCTGTAATCCCAGCTACTCAGGAGGCTGAGGCTGGAGAATCGCTTGAACCCGAGAGGCGAGGGTTGCAATGAGCTGAGATCGTGCCACTGCACTCCAGCCTGGGCAACAAGAGTGAAACTCCATCTCAAAAAACAAACAAACAAACAAATCATAATTAGTATATAATATTTTATAGATGAGGAAACTAAAAATACAGAATGTGATATACCTACTCCAAAGTAAAATAAATAAAGTCCTAATTGATGTCAGTTCTGTTTTCTATTAGGAGTAGTAATTATGTTAATGAAGCAAAGGTAGCAGATGTATTTTGTTTCACAAGACACTTGTTATTAAATTTTTATCAGGTAATGTCTGTTACTAAAATCTTCTAAAAGTCCCTATCTTGTCCCAGTCTTTTTTTGGGGGGAGGTGGTCAGGAGATCTTCTCTAAAGTCATTTTTTAGGGTCATAAGTTATCAGATGTCTGAAACTCTGAGTCC
The DNA here is from genome assembly GCF_001698545.2 of Rhinopithecus bieti. Classification (NCBI taxonomy): domain Eukaryota; kingdom Metazoa; phylum Chordata; class Mammalia; order Primates; family Cercopithecidae; genus Rhinopithecus; species Rhinopithecus bieti. The sequence goes on from NW_016806624.1 coordinate 1,048,773, forward strand.
TGGATTTGAGCGAATTTCTTTTCTTTCACCTTATATAAAAAGATAGGATGTCTTCAAGGTAAAATACAAGTACAGACAAGTAGCCTGAAAAGCTAGATTCTTACTAGATCATCTAAAAATATCTGCTAGCTCTGCTGTAGTTTTCTAAGGGGACTTGGATAATTCCTGGATGAAAATACATTGCAAGTAAAACAACAGTATCAGTATGTCCAAGAAATGTTTCTTTGCCTTTAATTTAGAGTAACAAGCTCTTTCCTGTAAAACTCTGGAGAATCTGTTGTCTCACTTCTCTTCCATTTTCCATTAATCTCCTCTTTTATTAGAAAAGAATACAAAAACTGAATTAACAAAAAGCATATTGCGGTAATAACAATAAGTTTAAACGTAGGAAGGAAGTCACTAATGAACCTATATAATGTAGGGGCCGTAGGTGATCTTTTGACTGCTTCCCAAAAGGCATAGATTAATTTAAAGCTCAGCCTCAGCTTTAGCTCTTTATTTCTTTATTCTGTCACTTAAATCATATCTCAAATATTGTTTTCCAGTACACTTAATGGTTCAGTATAGGTTAACAATATCCAGTACATAATTTACTACTGATTATTAAGAGCTGATTGTTCATCTACAGATAGATCTAAGGCCACAAAATGAAAGAAATTTTATAGACATCATAGCTTGGTTTATTTATGGGAAATTTTTATTGTCTATGAAGTTTGTCATTGTTTACATAGACTTAAGAGTTAGCACATAAATGCAAAATAGGGTGTTGTACATGTTACTGCTTATTTTAAATGTAGAACTGAAGAATCAGTAGATCATATATCCTGAACCATAAATGGGATGATCTAGTACATGGTGTCATGATGGATGGAACAGCATATTTTTATCAGAATATTTTAAATAAAAAAAATCTGTTCACCATAAGCTATTACCTATGACCTAGAATTGACCATTAATAGATTTTACTCAGTCTCGGGCACTTTTTTTCAGTGAACAGCAGCCAGGTTGTTCTTGTAAACTTCAGATAGCAAGAGGGTATGACAAGCATGCAAACTGTCTTTTATTTACCTGGCACATGACATTCAATAAATGTTTTCATTTCCTCTATGAACTTCTGTCATCTATGATAACATTTCTGTATAGATGATAATGCTGGTACTGCTTTAGGAGAATCTGAACCTTGTGTACTTTGGGGAGCATGTTAAGATACTCCAAGGCACACATACTGACTCAATTTCACTCTTCAGTCTCAGCTCAAATGCCAGTTTTTCTTCTGACAGGCCTTCTGTCTGATCATTCCCTATTAAAAAGGCTTTCCCCAGTTACTCTGTTTCACATTATACTGTTTATTTCTTTCACAGCACTTTTAAAATCCATAATCATGTTGCTTATTTGGTTACTTATTAAATGTGATCATGTAAATGAGGCCTTTTCTAACAACATTACTTAATATTGTACATCCACATGCACACACACACACAGACTTTCTATCATTTTCCTTGTCTTATATTTCTCCTTAATATTTATAAATTTCTAACATACTATCTATTTTACTTGTTTATCTTGCTTATTACTGTTTTCCCCACTGGAAAGTATTTTTCTTGCGGGCAGATATTTTGTCTGTTTCATTCACAGCTATATCCCCAGTGACTAGAACAGTGCCTGGCCCATGGTAGGTGCTCAGTTAATACTTGTTGTATGAATAAACTGATAATTATCATGGGAGTGTAATTGCCATGAGGGGAAGGATTCCACCTGACTTATTTATGGCTATTGGTATAGCGACTAGCTCAATGCCTGGCTCATATGGGAACTCAATAAATATTTGATAAATAAAGGAGTGAGAAGAGTTATCTGGTGAAGAGAGTGGGGAGAGCACCGTTGTGAAGACCCTGAGCCTGTGTATATGAAGAGCTGAGAGAAAGCCACTGTGCCCAGTGCTCTCAAATAAACACTACACAGAAGAAACAGGAGAAAAAGGTAGAAGCCAAGTGTAACTGCACCTTATAGGCCATGTTAAGTTTTTGTCTTAAAAGCAGCAAGAAACTATTGAAGTATTTTTAATGGATGAGACCAAGAGATGCGCAGAAAATAACAGAATTTCTAAGGCATATTATGTCTTAGGAAACAAGTTTGATTCTGTAATCTGGAAAACCCAAGTTAGAAAATTAAAGGCTTTTGTAAAGTGATCTATGATGTCCTCTTTTCCCTTTTCTCTTGCCCTCCAAACACACACTACGCAGAGTACTAAACCAGCTCTGCCACTAATGATTCTCCAGTGTAGCAATGTCCTTACTTTTCTAGGTAAATATAAATTTATTCTTTTTATACTAGAGGGTGCTCATAACTCTGAAATGAGATGAATGGAGGTGTTTGTGTGTAAAGGTGTGTGGGCTTCATACTTTTGATTTGAGATTGCAGAATCCCAGTGTGTTGTAGTGGAAACATAAAAGAACTTATAAAAAGAGATTATGACATAACTTTAAGACTTCTCATTAATTTTGACTCTTTCTAGTGGAAATGTATGTGTGGCCATTGTTATATTTTACTTACAGATCACCAAACTTGAAAGTTTTCTCTTCTACTTACCTCAATTAGATGATTAATGATAGAATAATCAACAAGTGGTTGAGTACCGTATTTGTTCCAAATTTTAAGTGATAAGAGACTTTTAGGATTTATTATTAGAAATGAAGATCAAAAGAGTAACTATAGATATAAATTCGGATTAATTTATAGTAAGAAATCTAGTCACATAGTTTATATTCATTCAATTCTATTGAAATCTGCATACTTTCTCAATGAAACAAACCTACCTGGTAGGCCAATTTATTATTGAAAAATTATTCGGTAAGCATTGAATAAAAATATGGGGTAGTACATAGATTATTTTCTTAATATATTAATTAATAACTATAATAATAATGCCATCAAGCTATGCCTACCTGAATATAGCTCTTTGACATCAGGGTAACTGCTAGAGACAAGATAGTTGAGTTCTCTGATCAGGGTATCCTTCCCCTGGAGAATATATAATAAAAAACAACATACTTTGTCTCTCAGACTCATGCTTACTCCCTCTTGTTTATTATTTTATCACCACCAATTAAATAAGATTCAGTCATTATTGCATTATTATTGAGAATAATTCTTTCATATAATTGTATGTTAGTTGTACGAGTCTTTTAGGGGTATCACTGGCCACCTATGCAACTTTTTTAAGAGATACAGACAACTTGGGAGAGGATAGCAAGGAAATACTGAGAAGTACGTATAAGGGAATGAGAAAATGAGTTTGAGTAGCCTGTAAAAAAGAAAGCTAAATGTTGGCCTCGAAACCATTTTCTGGTTTTGGAACACTTATTACAGTTTGATTGCTGGTAACAAATTGTTCTGCTTTCCTACCAAGAGCATAAAATATCCCACAGTTGTCTTAATTTTTACAGCTGGAAGGATGTAGATTAGGTATTAGGAAGAATTTCAAGTTATTAAATATTGGAATGTTAAACTGAGAAAGATTATAGAATCACACTTTCTTTGAAGATTTTAAGGTGGTATAAATATTCTACAGTGTCGTTTGATACGGGCTTAGGTAATAAGAGGTGTCTTGTCAATACACTTGACAAGAAGTTTATTTGATTTTTTTCTTAAATTCTAAGCTAAAATCATAAGTCCATGATCACTTGTATCTTTAAAGATTACTAGTTTTTACCCTGCATTTGCTTCTTAGAGGTTTTTTCTTTCTTTTTTTTTTTTTTTAACCATTTAGTCAGTTTTGAATACTTTTAAGTTGGTGATTAGTTATATAAACGGGATTTGTGGATTAAGGGGGTTTTATAGTTTAATTTTTTTTTTTTTGCCTTTCTAAGATCTGTTGCACTTAAATTTCTCATTACCCGTAACATAACAGGATTAAACTATTTAAGGCAAAAATAAGGGTACATTATCCTCTTTCTTCAGATCGCTACTAAACACCTGGAACTAGGCCATAAGGTCACCATATGTTGGTTTTCAATTTTCCTTTGTGAGATCAAATGATAAGTAACCTTTCTAAGCACTGATGCTCCTTCCTGACCTTTAGGGCTTTGCTTTCCCTCTTTCCCTTCAGGATCCTTTATTGCAAGCAGCTGTTGAGAGGTGTTACTGATAGGCTAATGTGAACAAAGAGGATGTTTCATATTTAGAACCAAGGACCCAACATGCGTAGAATTTAGAGTTTCCCAAGGGCCGAAAGTGTGCGCATGTCTCTTTTTTATTCTTTAAAGTTTATTTTTAAAAAAATTTTAAAGCCAGCCAGCAACTGTAAACCAACAATAAAATCCTAAGCTCCTCAACCAACTGATATACCCCTGCCTTCCTTCTTGGCCAAGGTTATTCCAAAGTAAACCTGAAAGTCTAGTTGAGGCCACGATGAGAAGGTGGGGTCAGACATACCTCATTATGCCGTCCTCTCTTTGGAAGGTACAACTGACCAACATTATCATTAAAACAGAGATCTTAAGATTGATGAAACAGACTCTTTGTAGCAATAAGATACCAAATTCCAACCTGACTCTCGTATAGCATCACATGACGGATAGCAGGCCCTGAAAAAAATGGAAGAATTTTACCCTAAAATCTATTTATTTGGCATATGTTGAAGTGGCCCTGCAGAGCTGTCTCGTGTGGGGAGAATCCACCTTCTGCGGAGAATCTCCTTCCCTTTCCAGGTCTTTTCCCTGATCCAGCAGAGAATTAACCTTTTTAAGTCTAATAAGAAACATTTACAAACTATTCTCTCTTGGAAGCCTGCTTACCTGGAGGCTTCATCTGCATAATACGAACCTTGGTTTTCACAATTCCTTATCCTAACCCAGACATTCTCTTCTATTGATTCCAGGTCTTTAGATAATAACTCTTTGAACCAATTGCCAATCAGAAAATCTTTTGCTCCACCTATGACCTGGAACTCCCCACCCCTTTAAACATATAAAACCAAGCTGTAGCCTGACCACCTTGGGCATATGTTCTTAGGATCTCCTGGCGCCCTGTCATGGGCCGCTGATGACTCATATTTGACCTAGAATAAATCTTGTCAAATATTTTACGGAGTTTGACTCTTTTTTGCTGACACAATAAAAACACCATTTTCTCTTCACATACTGCTTTCCTTAATGACATAATAATTATAAAATGATTTTGTGCTTTTATGATGTCACCTCCTCCCCTTGTGTAAGCTGCTCATTTTAATTTTCCTCGGTAAATAGAAGACTTTCTCTTCCCATTTTTTAGTCTGCTTTAACATACATAGTTTCTTAAAAATAATGAAAACATTAGAAAAGGTAATTCTAACATTTTTTAGAAATTATAAAGAGTCTTTGTGAAATAATCATTCTATTATCAAAAAAGCCCTGGTTTAGTTCTTTACAAGGTTATTTTCTGCATATCAGGTAAGTTATTTTACATTAGATGATTACTATAAAACTCTGTTTTCTAAATATACTTTTATTATCCACTTATATTTGTTAATATTTTAAATTATTATTAATACTTGCAAATAGTGTTGTTCATTTCAAAACTCAAGTAAACCGAAAATCTGTGAATTGATACTAAAATTTTAAATAAGTAGGAGTATTTTTAAATGTCTTGTTTCTTGGAAGACCATGAAACACTTTTGTGAAATATGTTAACAGTATATTTTTAAAATCCACACAGAAGTGTTGATATTACATTTAGAAGTCCCAGTAATAATAATGCGNAAAAGCCCTGGTTTAGTTCTTTACAAGGTTATTTTCTGCATATCAGGTAAGTTATTTTACATTAGATGATTACTATAAAACTCTGTTTTCTAAATATACTTTTATTATCCACTTATATTTGTTAATATTTTAAATTATTATTAATACTTGCAAATAGTGTTGTTCATTTCAAAACTCAAGTAAACCGAAAATCTGTGAATTGATACTAAAATTTTAAATAAGTAGGAGTATTTTAAATGTCTTGTTTCTTGGAAGACCATGAAACACTTTTGTGAAATATGTTAACAGTATATTTTTAAAATCCACACAGAAGTGTTGATATTACATTTAGAAGTCCCAGTAATAATAATGCGTAAGTTGATTCCTAAACTCATATACTGAGTGAATATGTTATAAATTAGTACATACTAGTTATAATTTGGAGATATTGGCCGTTAAAATCAAAGTAAAAAATAGGAGGGTATTAAGTTTAGTGAGGTTTTATATTTTATTGGAATACAAAAGCAAACCATTACTAATCAGCCTTAATTGGCCAGTGCCATTATTCAGTTCTATTACATTTAAGAGAAATGGAAAAGTAACTTAGGTGTGTGGTGATTATCTTGGACACTGATTATCGAACAGAGCTGATTCAAATCTATATCTAGTTAGAATTGAAACAAATTGCTAAATTTTTCTGAACCTAAAGTTTCTCACATTTTCTAAAGAGATTACCATGATGAATAAATGAGACATAAATATGAATATGCCTGGCATAGTAGTTGATAGTATGCCCTGAAAACAAACATTAGTTCCTTTCTATTATTCCTGCCTACAACATCCCTGCTAAGTGATCATGAAATATGTGCTGAAGTATCTACAGTGATAGGGATTCAGTTTTAGTTCATCATGGTTCACTCTGACTTTTGGAAGATTCTTCTATATATAGAACTGAAATCTGCTGCCTCTAGCTTTTACGCATTGATTGAACTGACTTCTTTTCTAGGTTGACCTGCACATTTTTTTCCCCAGTCATTTATAAAATTGACTTTCTAAACTGCAGGAAAATAGTTCCAGTTTCAACAACAGGACAAACAGTAAACACAATCATTCCTTCAGGTATGAAAACAAAAATGCTAGATAAAATAAAACTAATAAACTCAACTAAATTTAGTTCGTTTAGCTACAACATGTGATAAGAAGGGACATAGGAACAACTGAGGAATGAAGCCAGTATAATGCATGAGCCTTGTTTTTTTCATGTGTGATTGTTTCCTAGTATATTAATGATTTGAAGTTATCAGGCAAGCTTTCTCATATTTAAAGAAATAGTCTATAGCATTAAAGACTCTTAGGCCTACAGAAAGGTCTTTTTTTAATTGGACATGGTGGTTTACTTAGTGGCTTTATTTCCAGAATACTAAGCTTTCTATTGCAGCCATGAGGGCAGATGAAGAAACTGTGAAGATACACATCATTTGTATCATTTCTGTTATAGTTTAAAAGATGATTGATAAAGCTAAAGTCTGGATCCAATTCTTAATTTTTATGAAAGTGGTCTCTATTGGAGGCAAATGTCCTCCAAAGCCAATGTCTCTAAGAAGGAAGCATTACAAACCACAGAGATTAAGGCTGCAAAGGATCAGCTGATTGGGATGCTGGGAACAAATGCCAGCAGAGATTTAACTGTGCAAATGCTTTAATGAGGCAAAAAATGGCACCCATAAGAAACTGAATCCCCAGGCTTGTGCCTCACATAAGAGGAAAGTAAAACCGTATACAGTCTACATGGTGCTGACCAAATAAATCAACATGACAAATCGATTCAGTGAAAACCTTGGGATGTGTGATAGAAATAAATGAAGATGCACTTCTACAATTCAAGAGGCACAGAATACACAAAGAAAAAGTAATGTTCACTGAAGATTATCTTGAATACAAAAATACAACACAAGGAAACAATCCACCATGAAGTTGACAAGTTAGGAAAATTAATGACCCAAGACAAAAAGATATGGAAATATCGAAGACAGGTTAAGAAATAGGTGATTGAAATGAGAAGGTCTAATGTAAGTTGAATAGGAGCTTTAGAAGAAAAAATAGGAAAGATACACATTAAAAGAGATAATAACTAATAGTTTTTTAGAATCAAAGAAAGACATAGAAATTAGAGCATGAATCTCAAGTAGGTAAATAAAAAGAACACTTAGATACAGTAATGAAGCCCAGGCAAAGTAACTCACGCCTGTAATCCTAGCACTTTGGGAGGCCAAGGCAGCTGGATCACTTGAGGTCAGGAGCTCAAGACCAGCTTGGTCATCATGGTGAAACCCCGTCTCTACTAAAAATACAAAAATTAGCCAGGCGTGGTGGCAGGTGCCTATAATCCCAGCTACTCAGGAGGCTGAAGCAGGAGAATCACTTGAACCCAGGAGGCAGGGGTTGCATTGAGACAAGATGGCACCACTGCACTCCAGCCTGGGCAACAGAACGAGACTTTGTCTCAAAAAAAAAAAAAAAAAAAAAGATACGGTGATGAAATGGTCCTAAAGCAGGCAGAAAAAATATTGAAAGCAACAAGAGAGACTATAAAGGTCCGTTGCGGTGGCTCATGTCTGTTATCCCAGTGTTTTGAGAGACTGAGGCAGGAAGATTCCTTGAGCACAAGAGTTCAAGACCAGCTTGAGCAACATGGCAAAGCTCTGTGTCTACCAAAAAATACAAAAATTAGCTGAGCGTGGTGGCATGTGCTTGTAGTCCCAGCTACTTTGGGGGAATGAGGTGGAAGAATCACTTAAGCCTGGGAAGTCAAGGCTGCAGTGAGCAGTGTTCACACTACTACCCTTCAGCCTGGGCTACAGAGTGAGACCCTGTTTCAAAAAAACAAGACTGTAAAGAAGAAACAGCAGTTAGACTGACAAGTGACTTTTCATCAGCCTCCACAGAAGTCAAATGGCAATGAATTTTAACACCTTCAAATGCTAAGGTAAGATAAATGTCAGCCTACTATATTCAATTTAAATATCATTAAAAATGAGAATACAATTAAGATGTTCAGAAAATAAGAAAAGTGTCCCTTACTAAATTAACTGCTAATGGATGTATGTCAAAAAGAAAGAAATTGGATTCAGAAGATAGTGGCAAGATATAAGAAGAAATTGGCATTAAAAGCACTGGTAAACAAAACACACAGATACAACTAAACAAACTGATTATCAAGTGTTGGGCAATGGAAAAAATGCTCAACATCACTAAACATCAGGGAAATGCAAATTAAAACCACAGTGAGATACCACCTTACTCCTGCAAGAATTGCCATTATTAACAAGTCAAAAAAACAATAGATGTTGGCATGGATGTGAGGCAAAGGGAACACTTACACACTGCTGATGGAAATGTAAATTAGTACCTCAATGGAAAACATAAAGGAGATTCCTTAAAGAGTTAAAAGTAGGTCTGCCATTCGATCTAGCAATCCCACTACTGGGTATCTACCCAAAGGAAAATAAGTCATTATATGGAAAAGACTCTTGCACACGTATATTTATAGCAGCACAATTCACAATTGCAAAGATGTGGAACCAACCTAAGTGCCCATTGACTAATGAGTGGATAAAGAAACTGTGGTATATACATCTTGTGGAATACTACTTAGCCATTAAAAGATCAAAGTATGTCTTTTGCGGCAACTTGGATGGAGCTGGAGGCCATTATTCTAAGTGAAGTAACACAGGAGTGGAAAACCAAACATTGTATGTTCTCACTTATAAGTGGGAGCTAAGCTATGAATATACAGAGGCATACAGAGTGATATAATGGACTTTAGAGACTCAAGGGGGAGGGTGGGAGGGGTCTAGAGATAAACTACACATTAGGTGCAGTGTACACTGCTCAGGTGAGAGGTGCACTAAAATCTCAAAATTCACCACAATATAATTCATCCATGTAACAAAAAACCACTTGTACCCCAAGCGTTACTGAAATAAAAAATTTTTTAAAAAGTCTTGGGCAGCGGGTCATTCAGAAACTTTCAGACGTTTGTAGGCAAGGAAAATTTCCCTCTAAAAACTAGCAGACAAGGATAGAGATGCCAATTCTTAATTTTGCCAGGAAGGAACATTTTGCAAAGCCTGCCATAAGCATACAGACCCTGCCCTTGGGAATTTTACAGTCTACTGTAACACCAATAAAATAAAAAGATTACAACTTAACAAATAAGGACAGTCCATTAAAATAAAAAAAATTAGTTTTATGGGGAAAAAAAAAAAAACTGTCCAGGCTTGGTATGGTGGCTAACACCTGTAATCCCAACACTTTGGAAAGCCAAAGCAGGAGGATCTCTTGAGCCCAGGAGTTCGAGGTTGCAGTGAGACCTCAAAACTAAACAAGCACCTGTTCACATTGACATCATCCTTCTACTTTTGTCAAAGAATATTAAAAATTTTATCATAGAGCAATACCAATCCGTGCCATTTGGGCTACATGTCTGACTATAACCTACCTTTTCCTCTGAAGTGCCTGTGAATTCTAAGTGATTATTATTTTTTTATAAAACCAACATAATACCTGGTGCATAGCAGATTCTTGGTAAATATTCTTGAATGAGTTGGGAAAATGCTATTACTTTTGTATTGCCAGGCATTCCTCCTAACTGATTAGAAGTTGACCCCATAACATTAGAGATTCCAATTCAAATTTCCAGTGTCATATAACGGAAATGTCCTTTAGTGGGGACTGTGGGAAACTTCTCTCTCCTTCCTTAAACGCAAGAGCAAGCACACAGACCCGAATTTCCCCTACAGAGTCTTCCCAAAACAAAATTTAGGATTGTCAAGGGGATTCTAACACGCAGGCACTGATTTGTTAATTCACAGAGGTTATGAAACTAATCTTAATAAATCTTAACTTCTATCAGGATTCATGAGTATGTGAAAGAGAACTAGAGCTAAGCTGGTGGATAGTAAAAAAAAAAGAGAGAGAGAGAGAAAAAAAGAAAATCATTCTTTCTCACTATACTTCAACACCTCCTATATTTTATTTAGGGAAATCTGCCTACTATGATGGTTGCCATGCAAATTCCCCAAGAGGCAAACAATTTCAGCATGCATTTAACTTCATTAGAGCCTGGAGCCTATGTTAGGCTGCTTATTCAGCAAGTAATGTGCATGTGCAAATGAAACTGACATACCTATGCAAATATATCATCCATGTTCTAGGATTTAGCAGTTTAGAGAAAGAAGTGTATTTCTGTTAAGTGTGGAATTGATCTCAAGTTCATTCAGGAACTGTACTTCTTGTTTACTTTGTATGAAATGAAATTTTCTTTTTATCTTTCAAGAGATTATCCTTTTAAAAAAAAAAAGTAAAAAATCTTGGGAAACATTCCTAAATTGGCCATCAGTATCTTTCTTATTCAAGTTGAGATTCCAATTTCTAGAGCTATCTGAAAACTCTTCAGAGCCTTCTCCATGACTAGTTCTACATTTTGGGAGTGTTCCTCAACATAGAATTCCACTCCCATACTTTAAACAGTGATTTCTGAGAAGTTAATGTGGTAATGAAATTTGAATCCCCAAGAGTCCACCAAGGTAACAAAATGCATTAGAAGTGGGGATCTAGTTTTCAAAATGCATCATTCTCTAAAAGGTAAGAGGGCTCTATTGTGAACTTTGAGATTAAGGTTTTGAAAAAAGTATCTTAAGCACCTGCTACTTTGGGTAGAGATTTTCAAGGCACTTTTGGAAAATAAAGTTTCTGTAACCTGACTAAATAGTATGTTTTCCTGATAGATGCGATAAGTATTGTCCTTTTCAATACTGGAACTTTCATTGCTAAGTTTCGTCTGAAGTAAACTTTAGGCTTCTTTTACCTTTGTCTAAAGTAAGAATGCAACCTAATAAAGATCACAAAAGATCAGGAGTATCATCTAGGACTATGGATGAAATTTTGTTGTTGTTGAGGCGGAGTCTCGCTCTGTCGCCCAGGCTGGCGTGCAATGGCGTGATCTCGGCTCACTGCAAGTTCCGCCTCCCGGGTTCACGCCATTCTCCGGCCTCAGTCTCCCGAGTAGCTGGGACTACAGGTGCCTGCCACTACGCCTGGCTAATTTTTTTGCATTTTTAGTAGAGACGGGGTTTCACTGTTAGCCAGGATGGTCTCGATCTCCTGACCTCGAGATCCGCCCGCCTCAGCCTCCCAAAGTGCTGGGATTAGAGGCGTGAGCCACCGCACCCGGCCTGAAATTTTTTCATAATCTATATTAATCTCTATTAATGCTTCTCTATTTTACGGACACATTTTCCTTGAATTTGGATAGATTTTGATACATGGAGCAATATTTCAAAGCCCTTAAATGTTACTCCTACTGCTTTATAAATATTAAACTACAAGAAAATATTAAGAAATATAAACTAAAAAAACATATTCTTCTTGTTTATTTTATTTTATTCTCTCTCTTTTCCTTTTTTTTTTTTTTTTTTTTTGACACAGAGCCTCATTCTGTCATCCAGGCTGGAGTGCAATGGTGCAATCACAGTTCACTGCAACCTCTAACTCCTGGGCTCAAGCAATCTTCCCACCTCGACCTCCTAAATTCTGGGAATACAGGCGTGAGCCACTGCGCCTGGCCCATGATCTTCTTTTCTAATGTTTTCTCTCTCTGTAGGCCACTAGTTCTCCAAATGGAGTTTAAACATTTTTAGGTATTGAAAAGCCTACTAGAACCAGGCACGGTGGCTCACGCCTGTAATCCCAGCACTTTGGGAGGCCAAGGGAGGCAGATCACGAGGTCAGGAGTTCAAGACCAGCCTGGCCAACATAGTGAAACCCTGTCTGTACTAAAAATACAAAAATTAGCTGGGCATGGTGGCGGGCGCCTGTAGTCCCAGCTACTTGGGAGGCCGAGGCAAGAGAATCGCTTGAACTCTGGAGGCGGAGGTTGCAGTGACACTGCACTCCAGCCTGGGTGACGCAGCGAGTCTGTCTCAAAAAAAAAACAAAAACAAAAAAACCCCTTAATAGACACTATATGTCTCCTCTCTGCCTGGTAGGAGGCACCCTAAAGAGGAACCCAAAGAGATCCCCTCAATTCGTTATACTCTGTGGGGCACTTCCATTTGTAGGACCGGTTAACTAGTGACATTGCTATTTCATTGCCTTAATTCTGATTGGGTTTGTAACGTGAGTTCTTGTTTTGAAAGTTAAAAGATCAGTTGAGGAATAAAAGCAAAAGGATTAAATGTCATGTTAGTTTACTTTTGCATTTCAGATAATCATATTTTATTATAAATATATATTATACTAGGTTGTTTTAGCTTAAATTAAAAACTTGTAACATTGGTAATGATGCTAGTTGGTGATTATATATTTAAAAAACTGAAAATTTGAGTACTTTCTTCAAAAGTAAGCTTTTTGGGGGCTGTTGAAATGCGTTATATAGGAATAATATTGGACAGCTTGTTTTAAAATCTGATATGTTAATACGGTATTAACAAAAAAGTATTTTATATTGTCAATTTTAGAATAAGTGTTGTAATTTTCCTATGCTGAGGTAGCATAATGGAAAATCATAAGAAAGGAAACAAGACAACTCCACACAGCATACCCAAAACATTCTATAAACAGCAGCGTTTGTTCAAAACCAAGTTTCTTTTCCATGGAGGTAGGCTATATTGATGTACTGAAAATAACGTTGCTAGATTGTACTTAGGCATATATGAATGTTAAAAATTACTCCAAAATATACTTCAAAATTTAAAAAATTCCTACATTAAATTCCTATCCATTCCATGGTCTATTTTCCTGTTTTAAAATTGTCTTCATTTGAATATTATGGTAGATCTAAGAAGTCATTTTCCTGGAATCTCTTTATTAGTAATTGGTAAGTTTGTATTATTATATATTTTGAGTGTAAAAAACACACATTTCCTTTCTACATAGTCATTGTTTTCTCCCTACTCATCTATATTAATGAAATTTCTATACACTATTGTAAAAAGATCCTAACTAATATTAAAAACTAAGATATACTTTATCTGCTAAAATAAGAATTATAAAGACAAATATTTAAATGATACTGCAAGATGTTTCATAAAAACCTCCTCCAAAATCCTCATCTCTGATGCTTCAGCAGCAAAAGGTACCTAGGGGTCTCTTTTAAAAGTAATGCAGAGTGACTCTAAGTGTATTTTATGGAAGAACTGGACATGACTCTATTTCTGATCAACTTGCTTTTGCCTTCTTTCCTAGGAAGTGTGTAGAGAGCTCTGGTGCCTCAGCAAAAGCAACCGCTGTGTCACCAACAGTATTCCAGCAGCTGAGGGGACACTGTGTCAAACTGGGAATATTGAAAAAGGGGTAAGCTCAATGATTTACTACCTGTTTGACATGTATACAAAAGTGATAAATTGCTGGTGCTGACATTCAACCACTAGAAAGTCTTATATATTCATTTAAAATCTACTTAAAAATAATTAATTCCTAGAACAATAGGTTAATTGTCATACCTTGGTAGCTGCAAATATGCATTATTTAGGAAATTACAGTTGGTAACTATCTTTTATGTCAGTTTCACATTTCTGTTGCTGTATGTATGTTACATTTGTACCAAAAGTAATGTAATGCAACAGCAATCTTTTTGTTATGTAATATAGTCTATTTACTTATATGACATAGTCTAGTTTTTCTGGTAAATAATTCCCCGGAAAATTATGCAACGCAGAAGTAGACTTTATAACTATAGTATTACTAAAGTCACTTTTTTTTTTTTTTTGAGACAGAGTCTCATTTGGTTGCTCAGGCTGTTGTGCAGTGGTGTGATCTCAGCTCACTGCAACTTCCGCCTCTGGGGCTCAAGCGATCCTCCCACCTCAGCCTCCTAAGTAGCTGGGACTACAGGTACACACCACCACGCCCAGCTAATTTTTGTATTTTTGGGTAGAGACGGAGTTTCGCCGTGTTGCCCAGGCTGTTCGCAAACTCTTGGGCTCAAGCTATCTGCCCACCTCAGCCTCCCAAAGTGCTGGTACTATAGGCATGAGCCACTACACCCCGTTTAAAGTCACTTTTAGATTGCAGTATGAGAGAAGGGACTAGTAGAAAAATAATAAATAATTAATTGACCATAGAAATTAGAGCAAATAATTTGTTTCATCAATCTAGTTTTCAAAAATATAATTATTAAGACTTGTTTAAACATGCTTGGCACAGTGGCCCACCCCTGCAGTCCCAGCTAAGTGGGAAGCTCAGGTGGGAGGATCACTCAAGCCTAGAAGTTCGAGTCCATCCTATGCAACAAAGTGAGAGACTCTGTCTCTAAAAAAAGAAACAACAACAGCAATTGTTGAAACAGATAGTAGCAGTTTGTGTACTACTCTTAAAATTTTCTAGGAATTGCTCTTTATGTAAATTTAAATTCTAGAGTTTATTTCTATAGACTGAATTTGTAATAACTATCACTGTCATCTGTTCTCAGTTCTGACTTCTTCCATGTTAGCTGGGTTAGTTTCAACAAGGATTACACTGAGTTTCAGCTTGCAATCTGATGTTTAAATAAAAAAGAATGAAAGCTTTTGGGCAGCTGTCACAGTTTATTAATCCTTGCTGACGGCTTCATTCAGGACCCATCACCTAGTGCCATGTTGATGGCTTTTCCATGCTAAATTTGGAAATGTTGGTAAATTATGCTAAATATATAAATTGATAGGGTAATTTAAAAAGGATTTAGAATCTTTTTTAGATATTGTAAGTAGCCAATAAAATACAAAGAAATTCAAGCACTACCAAAATTCCTTCTACTTTTTTTCACTGAAGTAATAGAAAATATTAGGAATTGCATTCTTGAAACAACAATCTATATTTATTTTGGAACCAATAATTCTTGTCAATTTACCTCAATCTCTACTTAGAAGAAATACACAACCATAAAGAGGGAGAGTCACAGGGAGAATCTATTTCTTTATTTACCATTGATTTATTATTATTCTCGTGATCAAGTTCATGGTCCACAGTAAACCACTAGTAGTGGCTATCTGAGAACAAATAGCTCAGCTCCACCAATAAATTATACTGTAAATACATATTTAATACCAATCATTTGTGCTTAATAGCAGAGCCCTCAAATGTCATATCTTATAGCATATATGTGCATATATATGGTAGAGATGATATATTTCTTGGAAATTACAATTTGAAGGATAACTAGAAATACTCTCAGACAATTTTAAACCTAACAGTATTGAATTTAAATTGAATTTAAATTTCAATAAGCAAATAGAGGGGAAATGTAACTACTTCTTTTTCTTTTCAATAGAGTCTAGCTCTGTCACCAGGCTGGAGAGCAGTGGCACGATCTCGGCTCACTGCAACCTTCACCTCCCGGGTTTAAGCGATTCTCCTATCTGAGTACCTGGGATTACAGGCACACACCACCATGCCCAGCTAATTTTTGTATTTTTAGTAGAGATGGGGTTTCACCACGTTGGCCAGGCTGGTCTCGATCTCCTGACCTCATGATCCGCCCACCTCAGCTTCCCAAAGTGCTGGGATTACAGGTGTGAGCCATTGTGCCTGGCCAAATATAATTACTTCTAAGCACAAATAAGAATGATCACAAACAAGAGAAAGTGAATAAAATGGGGCAAAATATATTTGATTTCTAAAGATTCAAATTCTTAATCTAGGTTAGTCATCAACTTTTTGATCCATAAAGGAAGTCTATAGAATTCTAATATATATACATTTGAAAAAATGGAAATGCTGTGGTTTAAAAAACCCCTTGCCTGCCCTTTACCCTGTCTTTGGACCTTTGTCAGCTTCTGACATACCTCCAAAGCCATGGCCTCCATGAAAAACTATTTAAAAACTTTATAAGTATGGCAAAATGTATATGTCAAGGGGTCATTTATATTCATAATGTAAGAGTGTACTATCACAAGGCCAATATAGTGGATATCACTATCTAAAACTAATCTACAAAACAAATCTTTGTTGTTTTTCCAGAGACCTGGAAGATAGGTAAAGTTTTAGGAATAACACTAATAAGTCTTAAAAAGAATGAATAAATGAATGAAAAAAAATACAAATGCAGACTCCTAGAAAGGAAAAGGATAGAGTAGTAGATGGCCCTCAGAATAACCTTACCATTAACTTTGAACTTATGAAGAAGCTTTCAGAAAACTAAATCAGCCTGCATTTTTAAGAAAAAACAAACAAAAAACAACTAGACATGTGATCCAAACACTTCTTTATTTTTTATATTTTACTAACTGTATTGACCATGTTATGTCTTGTATGAATTTTGTTGTTAATTTTGTTATTTTTTTCTCCTTAAGAAGGAAGCATATTTACTGTTGCCAAAAGGAGATTTTGCCCTTAGGGCTATAATATTTGGAAAATAAACCAGACCTCAGAATTTTGACCCAAAGCAAAACAGCCCTGCAAAGAGCTAGGGACAAAATTAAAGTGGAATTTTCAATTAATCTGGTCAACTTTCTGTGGTTAGTTTGTATACGTGCCATCTAAAAATAATTGACATCCCAGTAACAATAATGACAAAGATGATGAATATTTAAGAAGTACTTACGGCCGGGCATGGTGGCTTAAGCCTACAATCCCAGCACTTTGGGAGGCTTAGGCGGACGGATCACCTTCGGTCAGGAGTTTGAGACTAGCCTGGCCAACATGGTGAAACCCTGTCTCTACTGAAAATACAAAAATTAGCCGGGCATGGTGGCAGGCACCTGCAGTCCCAGCTACTCAGGACACTGAGACAGGAGAATCACTTGAACCCAGGAGTTGGAGGTTGCAGTGAGCCAAGATTGCACTCCATTGCACTCTAGCCTGGGCAACAGAGCGAGACTCCGTCTCAAAAAAAAAAAAAAAATGTACTTACACTATTCCTGGCACATATTGCTAAGTGCTTTACAATCATTCTTCTGTTTAATATTAAGAAAAAACCTATGAGGTAGGTACAGTTTTAACTCCATTTTACAGAGGAGAAAAATAAGACTTACTAGCCCCAAATTTCACAGTAATTTAATGGCATAGCTGACACTTCAGCCCAGGTCTTTCTAATTTCAGAGTTGAAATCTTTGCCTCTCTATACTGACTCTAATTTTACTTTATCTTCACATGAGAAATTTTGCAAAGTTAAAAAGCAATTTTTCGTTGTCACAGGAATCAAGTGGGTCACTAAGCCTAATCTAGGTGGTGACAACGTATGTCACCCTTTAATACTAAATAGATTTTTCATTTTCTACCTGTAAACAGTATCTTGTTTTAGGAACCACAATAAGAAAACAATGTCAGTAGAACATTGAGCTAAGCATAAATGATTGTGTGACAATTGGTAAAATAATGTATCTCTAAAATGAGAGGCAACCAATTTCTATATATTTCATAGAGATATTATGAGGATAGAATTAGATAATATTTCAGTGAGCTTTTTGCGGGCCTCCTCAGAGGGAACGTGCTAACATATTACTAATGCGTATCATCAATACTTTTTGTTATTATTTGCCAACCTGAGATGATGGTGGGCAGAAAATTCTTTGGCAGACTGCCTTAGCTGACAGTAGAGAGTGTAAGCATGAGTTTGTGTGTCTCTGAGAAATGGATGAAATATTCACAACCTCTGATCTTAACTCTGAGTTTCGAAACTACTCTCACCAGAAGGAATAAGAAAGAACCTATACATGGTCTAGCCAGGAGAATAAAACCAAAGCTGCTCCTAGTTTTCTGAATAAATCTATTTTAAAAAGGGAGGGGGTAGAAATACTGCTCAAGTGATAGCATAGACATATCCAAAGGATTGAATCCATGATGATCTCGTCAAACTCTGGCTGCAAAAGATATGGGATCCCTGCCCAGGGACGCAGTTCCACAAATGTTCCATGTAAGTATGGGAACTGTTCCATGCACATTTAACAGATGGAGTAAGAAATATGGCCAAAAAATTAAAAATTGATCTTTGCGTGAGTCCTGGGGGGTCTGACATCGCTATTACAGCCATTGGATGTTCGCCTGAATAAGCCATTCAAGGATTGAATAAGAACCATATGGTCTGAATGGATGTGCTCAGGGACAGTAGCATTAACCAAAGGAGGAAATTTGATGAGCCCAGACGGTGCGCTGGTACTGTGTGTCCATGGGTCAGTCTCCTACAAATCAATTAATACAACTTTCAGCCAGAGAACTTTCCTTGGATACAGCATCAGCAATAGCCCTTTGGACAGGAATCAGAGCGATGCCATAATTAGTGAAATAGTAAATAAGGATTTAGATTGTAAAACCTTTGATAGTAGTGTTGGCATTGTTACTGAACAGGATATTAAGGATAATCAAAACCCAATCCTTGTAATCCCTGTTGGTGACCACAAAGAAGGCTTCAAATACTGGCTTATGGCCAATAGATTGATTTAATGATTCTGCAAGCCCCAGTTAGAGATATAGCCCGGCATTTGGGTTTACATGTAAGTGACATTGATTCCTAATATCTTTGCATAGGAAACATACAGCTGGATTAGAATAGGATTATTAAATGCCCTTCTAAAGCACTGGATATATAATAGGACATTTGCAGCCTTAGATCTTAATTTACTTAGGGTAGAATACAGTATGTTTTGACTGGGTCCCAAACTATAAACACAGGAAGTGAAGAAAGAAT
The DNA here is from genome assembly GCF_001698545.2 of Rhinopithecus bieti. Lineage (NCBI taxonomy): Eukaryota > Metazoa > Chordata > Mammalia > Primates > Cercopithecidae > Rhinopithecus > Rhinopithecus bieti. Next base: position 1,068,153 of record NW_016806624.1, read on the forward strand.
AGTTCTTCCAATTGCTGTAGAAATTTAAATAGTATGGGATGACAAATTCTGATTTAGAATTTGGGCTGAAATGTAGCTTTAGCATTCCTGCACCTGCACAGTGGAAAGATAAGGCTTTTAATAGTGCTGTGCTCCAACACTCAGCTCTTCTGACTTGGGAAGAATGTTCTATACTGAATCACTAGTATTACTTCCTGCAAAATCTTAGAATTTCCTTAGAGGTCTCTTATTCCAGATGCTGCCTGGACCCAGTACTGGCTATTACAAGATACAACATAATCACATATAAAAAAATTTTTTTTTCTAAATACTGCATATACTTATCTTGAAGTTTTCCTTTGCGGAAATGTGACAAATTTTCAAAGTTAAGTTGTTTGATTTAAAATATATCTTTCTTAAATGAAGTCCCCTGATGTAGATCATAGTATTTAGTAGTATAATAGCAAGATATGTTGTTTAATAATAAGTAGTGTTTCTTTTTTTTTTTTTTTTTTTTTTTTT
>NW_016806624.1:1068812-1084379 GCF_001698545.2 Rhinopithecus bieti
TAGTTTTTGTATTTTTAGTAGAGACGGGGTTTCACCGTGTTAGCCAGGATGGTCTCGATCTCCTGACCTCGTGATTCGCCCGTCTCGGCCTCCCAAAGTGCTGGGATTACAGGCTTGAGCCACCGCGCCCGGCCAATAAGTAGTGTTTCTAAAGAAGGCTCCTAAAGCCTGACTGGAATATGCCATCTTTCGAGATTGTGTTGAAAACATTTATTTAATTTAGAAGGAATGGGAAAAGCAATAATGAACAATAAAAGATTTTATTCCTGGAAAAAAAAAATATGATGGCTTAACTTCTTTCACCTTTATGACTGTGGTTAAACATACCCCGATTAGCAAGAAGAAGGCCAAATTTATCCAATTTATGTGGATAATTTAGGCTAAAGTAACACGACTGTTATTTGGAATAATCCAAAATCACTAGATTGGATAACCTTTGAAAATAAAGATTAGAAATTTGATTGCATCAACATATTTAACTTTTCTAGTTTAAAATGTAAAATAAAATTCTGGGTCTCTGTAAATCGAGCTTTTACAGGTTTGGTAACTTCAGGTAAAAGAAAGAATAAAAACAGATGGCACAACACTCAGAATCTCATTATTATGTGCTTATAAGATGTATATACTCCAAGTTGCTTTATTTGGCGTAATCTAATTATTTTACTTATGATTTACACACATTAAACTCTTAATTTATATTGATTAATGCAATCAGCTAGAAGAGTCGTTCAAATCACTTGATCCTCATGAAGTTTCCATGGGCTTCTTAAAGCCATTTTGTTAAGTTAAATAAGTTTCTTCTCTTAAAATCATATACTGCATTGATGTTTACTACTACCAAAGGAGAAAAGTAGCTGTAATTATAAAGAGATCCTTTTTTATAAATAACAAAGGAGGAAAACAAAACACAATAGAACACTTCTGCAGAGATAAAAATCAAACAAGTTGTTTGGTAGGTTTTTAACTTTTTTGAAGGTATGTATGCATTGAACTAATTTTAAAAGTTTTCCTAATCTAAACCATATTGGAATGAAGAACTAAAATTAGTTTCCATTTTATAGTTAAGGAAACAAAAGAGAAGAAAGAAAAGTGACTTGCTTTGGACCAAAGATATTGCTAGAACTGAAGTTTGTAACATGAAGTCCTACACAGACCAAAGTTGTTAACTTGTTAGCTAGTTAACTAAGTTGTTAACTAGTTTTAAATTAGAGACTAAACTTGTCAACCACTAGGTGACTGATACTTATATTATGAATTATTTACCCTTTAATCTTTGTTACTTAACTTTCTGATAAAATTTCCTGTTATGATATAACTCCATGGAATAGATATAACCAAAGCATGAATTTATGCAATATAAGGCCTTTTAGCAAACTATTTATGAAATACTACTGCTGTGTAGACTGTAGTGATGAACACTGAGCAACATTTTACAAAGTGAATATTGTATTTATCTTTTACCTGAAGAATGACTTTAGTTCATGTGACTTTTCTTCCTGCCCTACATTTTGTGAGCATTCTAGAAATGTGTAATAATATTAATATACTTTGGAAACTACATCTTTAAGTATTCTTGTAGCTCTCACAATTCTACAATTCTTTTATCACCTGACAAATGAAAAAACCTGAATATTTTTTCTCTACAAATCATAGGTATATACAAAGAGGTCTGAAATAACATGTGTATCTACAGCTGTGTTTAAAAAAAAACTCTAGTATTATTTTGTATTTTATGTAGTTATAAAAATCCAGTAAAGCATATTATTCTTTAGTGTCTTCAAATACATAATCATACACCTCCAATGGATTTTTTTTTTTTTAACCGCTAAAATTTTGTGTGTATTTTAGACAGTTAATCCCTTTTCTACTAGTATGTGATCTTGGGCAAGTCAACTCCTTTAGGTTCTGGTTTCCTCATCTGAAAAAATGAAGTGCTTAGGCCTTATGAATTCTAAAGTTCCTTTGAGCTTTAGAGTCAACTCTGTGATTGTATAAAATAAATGTAAAATCAAGCTTTAATCTTATTTGAAATCAATAATGCTAAGTTTCCAATTTGAAAAAATAGGCATATTTTAAGATTTGAAGTTTCTGAAAGTGTCAGTTCTCATTAATTGCAGACAGGGGAAAGAAAAGCAGTTAATTGCTGGCCAGGACTATACTGCTCAGTTATTTGCATAGGAAAACTGGGTGCAGACATAAATATTTTCACACACAGTTACTTGTAGTAACAGAACCACAAAACTGGAGATTATTTGGCCAGATGCTGTGACTTTTGTATAGGTACAGATCTGATACAATTAACCTATCACTATAAAAATTATTGTTCTTCAAGACCAATTAGGTAAGTCATAAGTTTTCAAGTGGAACATTTTCTCCTTCTCAAGTATGCATTATCAGTAATCCTGATCACAGGGTTGATACTATATTATTGGTTTAGCCAACTGCCTCTTCTTCATCATTTTGGACAGATGATCTTTTTTTCTTCATGATAATTTTTATTACTCAAAACTCAATAATCTTTCTTAATATCCTGTTTTAATATTTATCAGACTTAGGGTCAGATATTCTTCCCTACAGCCAAGGAAATGTTAACTTCCTCTTGCCTAATTTTTTTATAGACACATAATTGCTCAGCACTCCTCTAAAAAGTCCATTATGATTGTCAATTTGGTACCACCTACTAGGAAACAAATATGAATTTGGTTTCTTTACCTTCCATATCTCCAGTTCCTTCCTGACATGTGATAACCAAAATAGGACACAATTCCTTAATTTACTTACTAATTAATCTAATAAGTTTTTGTTGCATATATACTATGTGCCAATTAATTAATTTAATAAATTTTTGTTACATACACAATACATGCCAAGTACTATTCTAGGCATTCATTGTTTACAATAAAATATTTTGTGGTGATGCAAATATTCTGCATCTGCTCTGTCCAACACAGTAGCCACTAGCTACCTGTGGCTAGTGGGTATGAGGAACTGAATTCTTTAATTAGTTTAAATTCAAATAGCCACAAGTGACTCTTGAGGCTTTTACATTCAAAGGAGGAGAGACAAATAAAGAAATAATCTGATAAGTAAACAGGGCAATTTAAAGTAGCGTTAAGTGGTAAGAGGGAACTAAAGCAGTAGGACAGAATCACTATTACATGGGGCGAGGGATGCAGGGGCGAGGGATGCGGGGGCGCGGTCTGGGAGCAGGAAAGGGTATTGAGGTATCATTTTAGAATAAGGATGGTCAAGGAAAGATCTCTCTGTTGAAATGACACTTGACCTGAGACTGAAAGATGAGAAGGCAGCAGTAGAAGGAATTGGGAACAAAGCATTACTAGAAGGACCAGTAAATTTAGATGCTCTAAGGAGGAACAAGCTTAGTGTATGAAGGTGGAAATCCAATGTGTCTGGAGTAATCTGTGTAAGAGAGAGAATGGGGCTGAGGAAGGAGGCAGGGGCTAGATCACTAAATCTACTGTTTATCGGTGTTATGGAAGTAGGAAACCACTGAGGTTTTTTAAGCAAAAAGGTGACATAATGTGATAACATGTTTTTAAAAGGTCTTTCTAAATGCTCTCTGGAAAATAGATTCTAGGAGAAAAAAGTAGCACAATGATCAGGTAAGAAGCCACTCCATTTGCCAGTTTGATCTAGAGTATAGCGATGAAGAAGGTGAAAAGTGAAAGAATTCCAGGGATATTCTGGAGATAAAATCAACAAAGCTTGGTGATAGAATTAGTATAATAAACTGATCACTTTCTAAGTACCATGTCATGATCCCTTTTCATTTTAATATAAGGTTGAATTTTTATTAAACAACCTAACATGGATGACATTTGTTCAACTTTGCTGATAACCATGTTCCTTACTGTTATTCATATAAACAAATGACTTTCATAGTATCATTATTTTGATTTGTCAAAGTTTGATAATTTGAAAAATGCATCAATAAAAGTCTACAAATGCTTAGTTTAAAAAAGACTTTCATTTTGCCATATTCTGCAAATAAGATTTGTCATGCTAGAGTTATGAGTTGATTTTGTGATGTCTGTGTCTCGATAAATTATTCCTGGCTTTCTACTTAGGTGCAGTATGTGTGGTTTATTGCAGAGAGTAGAGCTGAGCAGAATTCCAGTACATATGTTCATGTGGGGGCCATACACATTGCTAGTCGGTGTATATAAGGGTTTTTTTGTACCCAGTCCCTAATGTCTTGGCATTACTTTTATTATGTCTGCAGTGCTCATGTAGATGAAATGCCACAACACATTCTTTTACTATTGTAGCCTCAACCAGCCTTTTTTTTTTTTTTTTTTTTTTTTTAAGAAAGAGCAGTTACCATCATAAAAATTCCTTACTGGGGAACTTTCCATATTGCGTTATCATTCCATGCGTCCAATAATAGTGGAATATAAAGAAAAATTTTAAAGGAAATACTAAAATATCTAAAAAAGACTTTGAGGTCTATAGCTAGGTCTATAATGAGAAACACTAAAAGTCTAGAGGAGTAGAAACAAGGGAAAAGAAGCAATGTGACTTTTTTTTTTAGAACTCCCGATACTTGTTAGGGGCTTATAAATCATGGCCTAGCTAAGATCATTTGCAAGTCACATGAACCTTCACCAATGTCTAAACACAGTTAGAGAACGATCTGTCTGTTATCTATTGGGAGAATGCTAATGCCTATAATTGGTCAGTACCTGACCCTTATGTATTTCTGTCCTGATAGCTCTATCTGCCTAAAAGCTAATTCTGTGTTTTCTGTGAAATCTTGCAGTGGTGTTATCAGGGAGATTGTGTTCCTTTTGGCACTTGGCCCCAGAGCATAGATGGGGGCTGGGGTCCCTGGTCACTATGGGGAGAGTGCAGCAGGACCTGCGGGGGAGGCGTCTCCTCATCCCTAAGACACTGTGACAGTCCAGCGTAAGTAGCTAAAGTAAGCCGGAGCCAACAAAAAGACACAGTTGGAAATGATTCAAAGCTGTGGTTTCACATGTTATCTGTAAAAACGTTTCACTAGTGAGCCAAGTACTTGTCTTCAGAACAAGCCATAGGCACAGGAAAGTGGAGGAGCTTTGTTAGACAGACTTTCTTTTTCTTCCTTTCCCCTTATTGGGTAACTAAAAATAAAATGTAAAAAATAGAAAGTATTGTATATCTGTCCCAGATAAGCCAGACTTTTAATCTAATAATAATCAGATAGATTTCCTCCTCCAAAAACTACTGAATTATGGATGAATCCAAATCTGGTCTTAGCTACATTACTATTATTCCCAGGAAACCTAAGGTCTTTTCACATGTCACATAAAATTATTACTGCTACATTAGTATTAAAAGGACCAATGAGAGCACTTCAAGGGTTGAAATGCCTTGATTCGCATCACAAATCAGAATGAAAAGAATACTGCCCATGTGTTAAAATAGTTTCCATTCATATGCCCCCATTAATCATCTTCCGGAGCTGCCACCACTTTTCTCCCCATGACTGTTTTATGCAGGTCAGACTGCTCCTCTCCCACCACGCTTTTCTGAAGCCCGAGTCCCCCTGGCGCAAGGCCAGCGCCATCAGTATTCTTTGCTAGCTCTGTTGCTTCTCCCTCCTACCAGTGCTTCATGCCCATTACAGGTGGACGGTTCCTCTAGTTGTATTTTCTTGTCCTCCCTGAGACTAAACCGTTCTTTGGCTGCCACATGTCAAGTGCCCATTTTTGTCTAGAACGCTGGTTGAGGACCTTCTTTCCCAGCTAGTATTCGAAGGAGAATAACATTATGATAATGCTTTTCCTTTTTTTTTCTCCTTCTGAGATAAAAGATGGTCTATTTTTATTTTTTGTTTTCTCCATTTTAACTCAGGATCCCTCTCTTTGGTTCCTGTCTCCAACTGTCTTTTTTTACTCTTTTTAGCTTGTTTTGCTTTATATTAGTTCTGTGTTTCCATTCTGCCACTTCCTATCAGTTATTCCCCTCTTGCTAAACAGAGCTTCCTGTTACCCATTCATAAACCAGTCATGCTACCACCATCCCCACTATCTTGTTTTTGTCTGACCAACCCATTTCTCCCAACCTGGTTCAAGCTGAGCCATTTCCCTTCCTTACTTAGAGTCAGCATTCACTGGCATTCAAAATATATTCAAAAGGTAGCTTTAATGATCCCATTGATACCAGTGAGCCAAAATTATAATTTAGACTTGATCATTTTTTAAAAATTACAGAATAACTAACCTAAGTTCAACTGAAAGCTGCTATAAATTAATAAAAGTATTAAAAACCCTGTGATAAATAATATACGCAGACACTTAAGGGAAAAAACTGGACCTCTTTTAAAAGAAGAAATTAGTTGTTTTTATCACTCAATGGTAGTATGCCCAAATAATAGCAATGGTTTTCCCTAATGTTAAATCCTTTAAAGATAACTTATATGGTCAAATATGTGATGTCTTACTGTTTCATTAATTTCGGTGAAATATAAAATATTTAGTATTTATATAATGCAAAGCCATCTGATTTTAGATTTAAATTTTTAAAACTTCATGGACTATTTCTGCAAATGAGATGGAAATTTGTTTTATGCAATTATTCACTTTGAATGAAGCTATTTCCAGGAGTTTATTTCATGTTTCCTTGCTTCCTGTCTGGAGTAAAAACAACTTTTCCATTTCCTAGTTGGTATAAACATGTAGCATCAATTATGGATTTTGTTGAACTGTGATTTAAATATCTTTTCATTATATAAATAAGTTATTTTACTATGATATTAGAAGAGTATATTGATTCAATTGATTTTCTTGAGAATGTAAATCATGACAATTAAGAATCTTATAAATTACTAGTAAATTAATACAAAATTAATAGTACTATTAATACAAATTAATAATAAATTGCCTTAATTTTTATGTTCAACAACCATAATTATTGCTAGCAATCACCAGCATGATTACTTTAATAATTAAAACATGTCAAATGATACAGTTTTTTAAAGTAAACTTTAGTATGTTTTTATCAAGTAATATATATACTCTTTGTATGGATGGATGTATCATATTCACATTTAAACAAAATGTTTTTTCAGACCTTCAGGAGGTGGAAAATATTGTCTTGGGGAAAGGAAACGGTATCGCTCCTGTAACACAGATGTAAGTAAACCAAACTCTGCTATGAAAAATTAGCTTACTCTTTCCCTAGAGTAGGGAAATTTTTTAAATTTTAAACTATTTGATAAGAAATCCATGTGTGTGAAGGTCACATTAATTTTCTAAATTGTTAATAATCAATGGAGCTGGCCTCAGCTCCATCAATTCCATTAATAAGGGTCAAGGGGGAGCTCCAGCACTGGGAACAAGTATATTCTTCCCCAACAGATATCAAGAGAGGCCCACATACTCTGAACTGCCCTGTCTCACACACTCACAACTTCTACACCACTATCTTTCTTGACTCCACAGAATTAATCTTATTACGCCCTTTATTCAATTTTATGTTTGCCACTGCAAGAAGCCCCAGACTCCTACATCATCCCTCATCCAATAGACAAGATGCTGTATATTTCCTCTTCTGTTCTGTTTTCTATCCCTGCCCAGCTACTGAAACTTCTCCTGTACCTTCAGGAATTCAAAACCCCTAATAATCACTTCTCTGAATTTTCCTTCCTTTTACCTTCTTACTTTAATGGAAACTAGCTCTTCCTCTGAAGATAATGCTTCTCCTATAGTCTTCAAACTGGTAGGCTTTTGTTTTCTCTCTTAGCCCTTGAATGCCTGAGCCTGAAAGTGGATTGACAATGTTTATATCTCATTACTCCTCCAGATCACTCTTCCTTCCCCTATCTAAAAACCACAGCTTTTAATTAATGTCATTAGACTGTTAACATTTTCATGCTCTCCACCTCTACTTCTGTCTTAATTCTTGGTGATTTTATAAATATGGAGATGATTGTCCTAACATCTTCTCTTCTGAATTTTTTCATAAACACACAAACATGCTCCTGTCTGTAAACAAACAAACAAACCAAAAAACCATGCTGGTTATTTTCCTATTGCTTTGTTTCCCATTGAAACAAAATTTCTCAAAAGATTTGTCTATACTTACTGAATCCATTTCCTCTCTTCACATTTTTTTTTTTCTAAAATGGCTCCTATCAGGTTTTTGCCTTGATCATTCTATGGAAATGCTCTTGTTAAGTCACAGATGATTTCCATGCTGTTAAATCTAATAGTCAATTCTGAGTCTTCAGCTTACTACTTCACTTTCAATAGGCTTCCAGGAAACTACATTGTAGTTGTTATTTTACATTAATGCTTACTCATCTTCCTCCTTCACTGGTTCCTACTCTTTATTTTATTTTTATTTTTTTGAGACAAGAGTCTTACTCTGTCGGCCAGGCTGGAGTGCAGTGGCACCATCTTGGCTCACTGTAACCTCTGTCTCCCGGACTCAAGTAATTCTCCTGCCTCAGCCTCCCGAGTAGCTGGGATTACAGGCATGTGCCACCACGCCTGGCATATAGTTGACAGCATATATATATACTTTTTAGTAGAGACTGGGTTTTCACCATGTTGGCCAGGCTGGTCTCGAACTCCTGACCTCAGGTGATCCACCTGCTTCGGCCTCCCAAAGTGCTGAGATTACAGGCATGAGCCATCGTGCCGGGCCGGTTCCTACTCTTTACTCTGACCTCAATGTTAGAGTACCCAGGAGTTAGTCGGTGGCCTGTGTCTCTGCTCTCACCAATACTCCTTTCTTTGGTTATCTTATCTGGTTCCATTGCTTTTGTACCATTTATTTGCCATTTGACCCAAAAATTTATATCTTCAGCCTGTACCTCTTTCATGAATTCCAGGTCCATATCTTACTATTTGAGTAGACTTTTAATGGACATCTAATGTTTAACATGTCCAACTGTTATCCCCAAAACATTTTCTCCACTCATTCTTCCAGCAGGTTTTCCCGTCTCAGATGTCAATTCCATTTGGCTTACACCAAAAATCCTGGAGTCTTTCTTGACACCTTTTTCTATCTCATAGTTTATATCCAATTCCTCAGGAAATCCCATTAGTTTTGCCTTCAAAGTATATGGTGGGTGCTTCTTAACTTCACTACTGCTGCTGTGGTCTAAGTTACTGTTATCTTTCATTACTCTAATAGCCTTTTATGAGGATTCCCCTTTACTATCCAGTCCTCAATATAGGAGGCAGAGTGAATCAGATTATCTTTTACTCAAAACCCCTCAGTGGCTCCCCATTTTACTTAAATCCAAAGTCGTTACAACAACCTGCAAGTTCTACACAATCTAGCTTTCATTACTTCTCTGAACTCATCTCTTACTATTTTCTTTATCGTTGTCTCTACTGCAGCAACATAGGCCTCCTTCCTTGAACATGCCTGACATGCTCCTACCTTCGGGCTTTTACAGTAACTGTTCCCTTTGCCTTGTGTACTCTTCTCCCAAAATATCTATGTGGTTAACTCTCTCACCTCATCACCTTTACTCAACTGTCACATTTTCAATGAGACCATTCTGAATACTGAATTTAAAATTGCAGCCCTCTCCACTCCATACAACTCTAGGACTCCTAATCTTCCTTACCCTACTCTATTTTCTGCCCTTCTATCACCTATATAATTGATTTGTCATATTTAATTCTATTAAAATTGTATTTTGGAGTATTTTGGAATAATTACATGTAACTTCAATTATGATGATCTTTTAGAGTTACCAGTATTATTTATTCATTTGTTTAAAAAATAATTGAATGCCTGTTGTATATTAGACCATGCTTGGGTGGAAAAGACAATCTCTGCCCTCAAAGAGCTTATAAATTTATTGGGAAATCACTTAGGTACAGAAAATTATGATACAGAGTGATAAGTGATATAATGGGATTAGTATGGGATGCTATAACAGTGCATAGAATGGCACCTAACCTAATTAGGGACTTAAGGACTTTGTCCCACAGGAAGCTAGAGACATGAAGGGCAAATCTAAGGTGACCAGGAAAAAGTGACAATGAGAGCATCTTAGACAGAAGGAAAATTAAGTGCAAGGCCTGAGGGTTAAGAAGTGTGATCTTTATCTTGGGACATTAAGAAACCATTGAAAGAGCCTCAGATTGATGCTTCAGATGAGAATGGATTTGTGAAAGACAAGATTACAACAGAACAATAAATCAAGAAAAATGTAGGGATATTGGTAAGAATGATTGAAGTGCTGAGCCATAGGCTCCATGCCGGGAGTAACAGTGGAGTCCAAAGAGGTCTCACAGGGAATAAATTAAGGACCTAACTTAAAAAGCCATAAAAATTAAAGAACCAGAGTAGTAGGAAATACAGGGTGAGAGAGATAGAAGGTAAGGAGATCACAGAATGACATGTATTTCAATTAAAGATATGACAAGTGAGAATATTCTCAATGATGACAAATTGACAAATCTGGAGTGTGGCCATGACAGTGTGTGCCTAACCTGACTGGAGGTAAAGGAGTTCAAAGAACTTAAGTCTTGAAGAGGATGACCTTTAACATAGGGATGTGAAAGTCACTTAGGATGCTGCTGGAACTTAGAATATAGGTTCATACTGTGAACAGGCTATCAGACTCCTTAATAAATAAGAGAGCGAGGCACAGTGGCTCAGGCCTATAATTCCAACACTTTGGGAGACTGAGGCAGGCAGATCTCTTGAGTCCAGGAGTTCAAGACCAGCCTGGGCAACATGGTGAAAACTTGTCTTAAGCAAAAAAAGAGAGAGAGAGCGAAAGTGACCCTTATTTATTAAGCCAGATAGGGGTGAAGCCAGATAGTGATTTGGATGATATGAATCTCAGAAGAATGGAAGTTTCATATAAGGGTAGAAGAACTGAATACCTATCTACAGTATGTCACACTTTTAGGTAGGAGTGAGAAAATCAAACCCTCCTCTCAATTCCCAACTCATTCCATTATTGTATAATCGTAGGGTTGGCCATACATTTAGGCCCTAATAATATATGTATTATATACTGTAATGTGAATAATGGTAACAGGGAAAAAGTGCCAAACATCTCAGCTTGTTGCATTTTATTCATGAGTTACATGTTAGATGTTCAGAGTGTAGAACTTACTATTGGTGGGTTGAGATTTCTATTACTATCTTTGTCTTCTGTTTCATCTTTCAGCAAATTATAAGGAGATACAGTAAACATAACTATATTATGGATACATAAATATTTGTTCTTCACTAATATTGACTCTACTAGCTCAGAACTTGAGGCAATTCTGCTGTCATACTAAAATATATTTTCATGCTATCCAAGTTAATAAAGTTGTCTGAATGCAATTTTGTTTAAGCTGGGGCGTACTTTAATGTAATCTAATATATAAAAATTTCCCAAATACCTCATCTACACTGGCACTGTCCGATAGAACTTTCTTCAATGATGAAAATATTCTATGTGTGCACTGTCCAGCCCAATAGCCACTAGCCAAATTAGCTATTAAGGACTTGAAATGTTGCTAGTGCAGCTGAAGAACAGAAATTCTGAGTTTAATTAATTTTAATTTGAACAGCCCCATGTGGCTGGTGGCAACCATATAGGACAGTACAGAGCTCGACAGTCTAGCTGTGCAACAGAAAAATTCTTGTTACAAAGAAGATTGTAAATTTTATGCGTAAAATTCTCAAAACAAATCACTCTTAGCTCATACAGAGTTCACGCCTGTAATACCAGCTACTCAGGAGGTTGAGGTCGGAGTATCACTTGAGCTCAGGAGTTTGAGGCTGCAGTGAGCTATGATCATACCACCACACTACAGCCTGGGTGACAGTGAGACCCTGACTGAAAATAAATAAATTTAAAAAATTAAATTAAAAATAAATAAAACATAAATAAATGTAGAGAGACTTCCATTTTGGTCATGACAGACTAGGTTATTCTGACAAAATTTTTTTTAATTACTCAGTAAGATTTTTTTATCATTTAAAATTAGCAAGCAACTGACAAGATAGCAAAGGGGATGTCAGGAGGTCAAATTCTGTGAGAAAGGGGAACATAAAAAGATAAGTAGAGCATCCAAGCACCTAAAGTACTTCTGCCCTGACGATATTGAGAGGAAGAGAAAAGATAAACAGCTCCAGTGTCGTTTTCTTAAGTATTACGAAAGTTGTTCCCAGATCTCTTTCCCTGCTCCTCAGCAAATTTTTTTCAGGTTTTCAAACATCATATGCTCTCAGTCATAAGTGGGAGCTAAGCTATGAGGATGCAAAGGCATAAGAATGATGCAATGGACTTTGGGGGCTCGGGGGAAAGGGTGGGAGGGGAGTGAGGGATAAAATACTACACATTGGGTGCAGTGTCCACTGTAGAATCTCAGAAATCATCACTAAAGAACTTACGCATGTAACCAAACACCACCTGTTCCCCAAAAACCGATAGAAATAAAAAAATTAAAATTTAATAAAAAATTTCCTCAGGTTTTATTTGCCAGGAGGTCATTGTGGCCACCCTTAAAGCAGCCATTGACAAAAGGAATGAGATTACCAGAATTGGTTTAGATTAATAGTGATTTGCCCCTAAAATGGGGTTAGGGTCACCTTTCCTGAGAGACAGATTCCTAAGCAAAATATTGAACTAATGTTAGCAAGAAAGCAGAGAGTAATGGATATTGGGTAAGCCACAGGTGTCTATCTCAGAGCTATTTTAATTTCTGTCTTTACGAGTAAAAGTAGGAGCCACAGAAGTAGTGGTAGTAGTAGGAGCAACTGCTGCTGACATTTACTGAGCACTACTATGTACCAAACAGATTATTGTAATCATATTCTCTTCCCATACTGAGAGAAGTTCTCCTCTTTCTTGTCAGTAGTGAGTTGGTTTGGTGGAGTATTTTATATTTCCATTCTTTCAACATAAATCTAGAAAAACTATAATATAAAGTTTTGATATAGTTTGCTCTGTTACAAGCTTGCTTCTGCAACACAAATTATCTTATATTTGATTGTTATTTTGTGATATTAAATAATATAGCAGCGAGAGTCAAACAACATCAGCATAGCTGAGGGATAAAGGAAAATTGTACTGCACATGATGACTATTCACCCCACATTCTTCTTTTTGCTCGAAACGTTTGGCCACATGCAGCATCATAGGAGCCTTATTGTGTGTTTCTGCCAGTTCTTCCTACACTGGCCTCCTGTTTCTCTAACTCAGCAGTCTCAACTGATAAGCCTTCCTTATTTTTTCAAGTTTTTAAAAAGATAATATCTTACATTTACTCCAGTATTTCTTTGCTAGGAATTTGCCATGTGTTTAAAATATTGTGCTAGTATTTTATTAGAATTTTTTCTTTTTGTTTTAATGCCCTGTCTTTGAATCGTCTGCTTCTAACCCAATTTTTCCCATATGCCTGCTATTTTAGTGTGCAATTTTACAGAAAGAGATTTTTCATGAAGGCGTGTGTCATATTAGAGCAGAAGTGTCTACATTTTAAAAATCTATTCTAAGAGCATCTATTATATAACCTATAGAATTTAATAATAAAGTATAAAAGGTGAGGTGATCAGAGTTAAGATTGAATATTGTGGCTAGGTTTGTTGGCTGGCTCAAAAATTAGCTGGGCATGTGCCTGTAGTCCTAGCTACTTGGGAGGCTGACGTGGGAGGATCACTTGAGCCCAGGAGGTGGAGGTTACAGTGAGCCGAGATTGCATCACTGCACCCCGGGCTGGAGACAGAGTGAGATCCTGTCTCAAAAAAAAAAAAAAAAAAAAAAAGATTGAGTAATGTAAGCAAAAGTTTAGTGTTTTCCAGTTAACAAAGACTAGATGTTACTCTTGAAACAGTATGGAATTATATCTGTGTTCTTTAAGTTAACTTTGATGCTTTTTCTAAATGTATAATAGTTTAAATGTTCTTTTTTCCAGTGATGCCCAGGTGTCTGTTATGTGTGAGCCACCCCAATTTAAAGGATTTAAAAGAATATACCTTTCTTTTATCAAACCAGCTTCCTGCCTTAGTACCTATTTTACATAATTTAATACTACACCTATCACGTTGAATGGTCTTATAAATAAGATTTGAAAGAAAACTTTCCAATTAGTTAAAATTAATTTGACAGTCAAGGACTAGATAACAATACATAAGCGTTTTTGGCTTGGTCATTTGCAATTCCAAAACTTTTCTTGAAACTTAATTAGAAGTATTACAAAGAGTAAGTTAAAATAATCCTGGAAGAATTTTCTGATCAGTGCTCAAAAAAATAAGATAACGTCAGAAAGTCAAACAGCTGGAGAACCAGAGTTCTTTATTTATTGCCATGAATCTTTGAGACTTGCTGTATGTTTTCTAAAGTATGCTCAAAGTGTAAGTGAAAATAGAAAATTGGCTGGGTGCCATGGCTCACGCCTGTAATCAATTCCAACACTTTGGGAGGCAGGGGCAGGTGGATTGCTTGAGCTCAGGAATTTGAGAGCAGCCTGGGCAACATGGCAAGAGCCCATCTCTACAAAAAGTACAGAAATTAGCTGGGCATGATGGTGCATACCTGTAGTCCCAGCTACTTGGGAGGCTGAAATGGGAGGATCACCTGAGCCCGGGAGGTTGAGGCTACAGTAAGTAATATTAGGCTGGTTCAACTGTGTTTGATAGATTTTACCTGAATTCCTTTTATGACCTTGCAACCCATTCTACATAGCCCATGTAATATAGTAGTCTTGATCCTCTCATTTCTGTGGTTGAGTAGTTGGTACTATGGTTTACTGCATGGTTCTCATGGTTTTACATATAATAATAATAATTGTTATTAGTTGTAACTCTGATTAGAGTTGTTAGCTTATAGCACATTACAATAAAAACTAAAAAAAAAATACATTAGAAGATCAGAGGAAAAGGAAAATAATATAAATATATATAATTTAACATACATATAAAATTGGCCGGGCGCAATGGCTCACGCCTGTAATCCCAGCATTTGGGAGGCCAAGGCAGGTGAATCACCAGGTCAGGAGTTCAAGTCCAGCCTGGCCAAGATGGTGAGACCCCATCTCTACTAAAAATACAAAAAATTAGCCGGGCTTGGTTGTGGGAGCCTGTAATCCCAGCTACTCGGGAGACTGAGGCAGGAGAATGGCGTGAACCCAGGAGGCAGAGGTTGCAGTGAACCGAGATCATGCCACTGCACTCCAGCCTGGGCAACAACGAAACTCCATCTCAAAAAAAAAAAAAAAAATGGGTCACAAATTTTGCTCCGAGATTCCTAGTAACCCAAGTAGAGAGACAAACTTTATCAGTTCTAAGATTCATAATGTCTTGTGGTAATGACAAAAGGACATATATCCACAACCAAAAAGGAATACTTTATTATTTTGAAGCTTTGATATTCCTCCTATGTGGAGCCCTACACTGGTGAGTCAGATTGAAACATACAAGGCCCATAGGACTCTCTTTGCTTAGGTTAGAGGAGAAATTAGAACCTAGAGTCAACATAGGGCAAGTAGTCTAAAAAAGTAGCAAGCTCAAAAACAATATATCTGCAGTTTCTTTCTTTTTTCTTTTTTTTTTTTTTTTTTTGTTTTTTTTTTTTTTTTTTTTTTTTTTTTTTTT